>NC_056750.1:244930358-245230358 GCF_019279795.1 Protopterus annectens
TAAGCGCTTTCACCCTTGTAGGGCATCTTCGGAGTCTGAAGTGATTTTACCTTGGTATCACCAGTGTTTTTTTATTTTTTACTAGTTTATTTACTTTTTTGAAGTTACAAGTAAATAATCTTGTTTCAATCTACTAGCAGCTCCTGCACAGGTAAACACTTGTGTTGGGAGTACACGATGCTCTGATTCAGGGATGATGTCTGTAAAGAAAAGTTTAATAAGGGAAATAAGATGGGGGGATGTAGGAGAAAATTTAAGTAGATCATACACAGTATGTTCAATATCTTTCATCAATGCATCTCAAAACAGGGAGTTTTCTGGGCCTGGGATTTGTATCCATATTCCAAAAAATATGGATTTTTCATAGGATTGTAGAAGGTTACTAGGCTATCGACCTGGAGGTGATTTCAAGCCTAGCCGTTTCATCCCAATGTAATACCATACATACTGTAGTTAATACCCAGGATTCTGTTTAGTAATGACTGCCCACATCCAGGAGGCTTGTGGGTGCTATCCCCAGTAAGAATTTATGGTGTCCACCTACTTGTCCAGGTTCCTTTTGAACAGTGTCATAGAAGTGCTCTACTTCACATGAACTGGCAGTCTATTCCAAAGATGCAGCAGTCCATGTGCATATACAGATATATATTTTTGTAGGCTCAGGCCTCTATGGCCCTTAAAGCATAGATTTTTTAAGAGGTACAAGACGTAGTTTTAGTCCCACAGAAACAGAAACCTTCTGTGGTTCAATCCCTCCCTCTTTGTCCCTAGAAACAGGAACTTTCCAGGATACAGCATACACATCCATATTCCTAGAAACATGAATGTTACAGGGCTTGGGAACAGTTTCCATGGATCCTAGGAAGACAGATTTTCTATGGCTCGTGGCCTGTATCCATGCTGCATTACATAACAGTGCAGGAGTACTATACATACTAGCTCATGTTCATGAGGATCACCTATTGTGGGTGGAATACATGAGGTCCCCTTTCTCTTAATTTTTCTTGCACAAAAGGAAATGTATGCATTAAGGGAAGATAAGGCAAAATGAACTGATGGGTATTCACTTTAGGTATTTAGGAATTTGGTTTCTGTGCTTTCAAAATCCATCATTGAGCCATTTGACATGCCACTAGCCATAGCAGAGCTGCCTCAGGGCTAGAATTTGGTAAATATGGTGCCACAGGTTCATACGTAGGTACTAGGCTATCGGCCCTGGGCCTATATAAGCCTAGCCAAAAAGGTTCCCTAGCTTTCACCAATCAAGAAAATTACTTTCCTGTGCCCCTGTCATGCAGTGGCACAGAAGTGATCCCTGGGGTGAATTTTCTATTTTCCCATCCAGTCATCAAGGTTTTTCTTAAAGAGCGCCAATAAGGAGCTTTGCTTGACATGAATGGGTAGTTTGCTCCAGAGTATGGGAAGTCTCTGGGACAAGAATCTATCCCTCCAGCATGTTCTGTTTATTGTGGTGACAAGGTATAGGTCCCTAGAGCATGTGGTTCGGAGAGATTGGGATTTCTTTAAGTGTTGCATGTCCAACAGCTCTGGGTTTGACATAGCTTTGTATGTTAGGCAGCGATCGCCTCTGAGTAGGCGATATGCGACGGAGTAGAGCTGGAGTTTTTTGAGACGGTCTGCATATGGCATCTGTTTGATGATTCAAAGAAGGGGATCAGAAGCAATACAGAGAACTCCATTATTATAACTTTGGTAGTATGTACAAAAAATTCTTAGATCAATTGTTTTACTAAATGACAGTAACCTTTAGAACAACCAGTATGCATTTCCATCTAAAAGGAGCTGTCAAAAAAATCTAATGCGCTGTTACGACCAGTCACATATATGCCTAATAAAGGAGCTCAACATATCAGCTTTTACCAGGATATCATCATGGTGCTTCATCTGGCATCACATGTGTTTTTAGAAAAATTACTACAGTTAGGAATAAGACAGAGGCTAAGCAAATAAGACATGGCATAAGAACAGAATGCAGGACTACAGTGAGAGAAGAAAAGGTGAAAAAGAACTGACTAGTGATACACAATTATACAACACCAAGTTCATTTACAGTTTATAAGCAAAAAATCATACTTCATAAAAACAAATTGTGTGTGTATAAAACAAGCAAGCTTTTATTTTTTACAGAGAAATTGAAGACTCAGCCATTTTTGGGTGAAACACTCAAACAATGGTAGACACATTATATTGCACGTCACTATATCATAAATTCCTTGCTAAGCATAAAACAAGAAACCAGACAGAAGCTTTAGGAAATTAGCCCTGTAACAATTAGCTTCAGTGTAAGAATTAAAAGCTTGTTTGTTTAATTCACATCTAGGTTACTATTTTTTTGTGGTAACTATTGTAGTATTCTTAACCTGAGGGATCTTCAGCCTGAAAGCGACCAAATGTCAGACAGTATATAAAAGTCTTATACTACTGTAGGGTACGTGGGACGTCGCACGTAGGCTGCAGTGGGACATACGCCATAAAAGGGATGTACACATGTACCATCCTCAGAACTGAATGCCCCAGGAGGAATGCTAGACTAAGGATATAAAAGGTCAGTACATCCAAGCAAAACAACAGACCGGGGGGAAGAATGGTGGGATAGAACACTGCAGCAGTGAAGAGAAGGCCGTCTATGGTTATGGTAAGATTTTACACAACTATTGCATGTCTTTCTACTCACTTGCTGCAGTATTCTTAACATGAGGGAGAGTGACAAAGCTCAAGAAGGAAGTGAAGAGGGAGGAGCAGAGGAGCTCTCAATGAAGCCTTGTAAAATGGATTCAGCAAATCCAGCTCTGGATCTGGAAATCCCATCCAGTTTGTAGTGTTTGGTAAATGTAAAAATAGAAGACCAGGTGGCTGCTTCAAGGATGGAGCTGTTATCTAAGCCCTTGAAGAATGCCTTAGAGGAAGCTACAACCCTGGTAGAGTGGGCCTTCACAGGTGAAGACAGGATCTTTCCATGGAGTGTGCAATAAAGGCAAATAGTCTTTGAAAATCAAGAAGAAATAGTCTATTGGAAACTGGTAAACCCAGAGCCCTGGGGTGAAAATTCACCAATAGCTGATCAGATTTCCTGATAGCTTTAGTCTTGTCCAGGTAAAACCTAAGTTGTCTGTGTACATCTAAGAAATGTAGTATTTTCTCACTGTGGTTTTGGGGAGAAGAAAAGAAGATAGGTAAATGAATGGACTGGTTAAGGGATAAGTCATTAACCACTTTTGGCATAATAGAAGGATTTGTCTTCAAGGATACCCTGTCCTTATGAAAGACCAAAAAAGGGGGTACCTATATAAGGGCTTGTAGCTCCAACATCCTGGCTGAAGTGAAGTCCACTAGTAAAACAGTTTTCCAAGAGCAATGTTTGAGCACATCATCTGAGAATAGGTGTCTGAAGGAGATTAGAATCCTATCACTCATAGTGTCAGCTGTAACCTGTGGGTGTATCAGCGATCTTTTGTTCTGTGTGAGTAGGTCCACTCTGTGAGGGTAACTTGTGGTGATGGCCCTTGGCTAAATATGGAAGGAGCGGGGAACCAGTTGCTGTCTTGGGCAAAAGGGAGTCACCAGCAAGATTTATGGTTGCTCCTGTTGAATCTTGAACAGGACCTTTGGTATTAGAGGAAGGGGAGGGAATGCATAGAGAAACATGCCTTTCCAAGAAAAGGAGAGGGCACCTACCTTCCAAACCAGAGGACCTGGGACTCTGGCACAAAATTTTGTAAGTTGTCTGTTCAGGGGGAAGGCAAATAAGTCTATTGAAGGAATACCCCATTGGTGGACTATGTCCAGGAACACGTCCCTGTGAAGCATCCATTCATGGGACTGACTCAGGGACCTGCTTAGGGAGTCTGCCACAAGATTCCATTTGTAGGGAATGTACACTGCCTGAATAGTCATGTGGTATTGAGAAAGAAATTCTTATACCAGAAGAGCCAACCTGAAAAGGAGATAAGATTTGCCCCCCCCACTTGTTCACATAACAGAGGAGTGTCATGTTGTCTGTAAACAGTTGAAGAAGGCCTGGGTAAAGAGGGTGAAATGCTTGTAGAGCTAGTAGCAATTCTTGCATTTCCCTGATGTTGATGTGTTCTGTTTTTTAGAAGGGAGAGCAAATTCTTCGAACTGTAAAGTTGTCCAAGGCTGCTCCCCAGCCCACGTTTGATGCATCTGTTTAGAGTTCTAGGACTGGGGTGAGGGGATGCAGGGGTAGACCTGGATTTAGGTCTATCTGTTGGATCCACCAGAGTAGTTCCCCCTTTAGGCATGGAATAAGGGGGACTTTGTATTCTAGTGGGTGAGAATGCTGGATCGACACCAATATGAGGAATCACTGGAATTTCTTCATGTGGAGTTTTGCGTGTCTATATTAGAAGTTGGAACGCACAGGTGTCTGAATGGCATAACATTGAACTGGGAAGTCCAAAATGTCAAAAATAGCGAAGCCGCAGAACACCGAATTTCATCCCAGGGAAAAAATTTGGTGGGCTGTTTCCGTGGCTTTGCTATTTCCTTCACTGCGGTGTGATCTCGGAGTTGGTATATTTAAGTAGGGGGTGTGCGAGGGTGAAGCCCCCCACATTAGGAACATTTTATAGTGTACGTGTGTTTTTTGTTTTGTACCAGAACAGCAATTTTTTTTCCCTGGGGAAAAAAATCGCTGTTCTGAGTGTTTGAAGTTATTGCACTTTGAACTTCCGGGTTCGACATTTCTGTATTCAAAATTATTGCAGTTCGACTATGTGATATAGACCCGAGTTTTGCCATCGGTACCATGGGAATGGTTGAAGCTATGAATCCCAGCACCCTGAGAAACTCTCTGGCCATGATGTCAGTCAAGGGGAGAAGGGAGTGAAAGAAGGAATGAAGGTCCTGCACCTTATGAGGTGGAAGTGACACTCATTATGTCTGTCTGTATTTGACAACCCAAGAAAATGTGGTCCTGTGAAGGGATGAGGACTGACTTCCTGTAGCTGATGGTGAATCCCAGTTTTCCCAGGAGGGAAATGTTGGTCTCCAGATTTTGGAATAGAGTGTGGGAAGTTGGGGCCTGTAAGAACAGGTTGCCCAGGTATGGAAAAATCTGAATGCCCAAAAGCCTGCAATGTGCAATCACTGCAGCCAGGCATTTTGTGAATACCCTCAGTGTTATACTAAAGGACAAGGCAGAGAACTGAAAATGCCAGGAACCTACACAAAATCATAAGAATTTTATGAACATGGTGTGAATAAGGATGTGAAGGTAACCATCTTTTACATCTAGAGATACCATGTATCCTTGTGGAAGGATAAGAGGAAAAAGAGTTTGGAGTGTCAACATTCTGAATGTAGGGACCTTTAAGAAGGTGTTGATATGGGATAAATCCAGAACTGGTCTCCAGGGACCATCCTTTCTGGGCATTAAGAACATTCTTGAATAGAAGCCTTTCCCTCTTGAGGTCTGTGGAACCTTTTGAGTGCAGCCCTGTTGCCAAAACTCCCAAAGGAGCTCTTGGAAGAGGGGCAGCTGCTTTAGGGGGAGTTGAGGGATGTCCATGACGGTGGGGGTAGAGTGCTAAATCATGAAGCATCCCTTTTTGATTCTTGAAAGAACCCAGGTGTTGTGGGTGATGCCTTCTCAGACCCTGTGAGTGTTTGAAAGTTGAAGGGAACAAGAGGAAAGGGATCATCTGCAGGGTAGTCACAGACTCCCTGCAATGTCAGGAAAGGACTGCCTTTGTTGTGAGGGTGGCTGTGAACCCCTAGGTTTCTGTTGTCTCTTGCCTCCTCTGGAAGACTTACCAGAGGAGTGCTGGGTGCGGCTATGGATGAAAACAGGTTTAGATGAGAAATTCCTATGAAACCTGAGCACAGGAGAAAGCAGTATGTGTTTCAACACCTTGAGTTCCTTGTTTTTTTTTTCCTGTATGGACTTAAATAGAAAGGCTGCTGCCTTACCAAATACGGCTGAACTGTCTAAAGGTGCATCCATTAATTTAGATTTGAAGTCATCCTGGGGGGGCTGCAACCTAAGTCAGAAAAATCTTCTAGGAACTGAACCATTAGTAGCTGCCCTGGCACAAGCCTCTGCAGCATCATAACTGCATTTAATGGAATGTCTTAACATTTAGGAGTAAGCTTTCAGGATAGATAGAGCCAAGGCTTTTCCTTACGAACCTGGAAGACCTGCAATGGCACTAGATGTACGAGACAAAAGCTCTTAAGAGTCTGTCTCTGACAACCGATGGCCCTGAAAGCCAAGGTGGCTGAAGTGTAGGTCTTTTCAGCCAGTCTCCCAGATTTCTACTCTCTTTGATGGGAGAAGAGTGGCACAGGGAAACATCCTACATTGTTTATCTGTAGCTACAGAAATGACAGCTGGGTCCGCAGAAGGACATCTAAAGAGGACTTTACAATCCTCAGGGACCTTTGTAGAAGCAGTCTGGCTTCTTGGGAGCCGTGGCCTGAGAGTGTTTGGTTTGTGAAGCATTGTGAAAAGCATCCAAAAATGCAGGCTGCACTGGTGGAACTGCAGAGGGGCCAGGGACATCAACTTGTAGAAGTTAATAGTATTGTTTCTGGACATCAGAAATTTGGGATGTGTCCCACTTAAAGTGTTCTCCCATCTTCAGGAGAGTTTCATCAAAAGATATCTCTTCCATAGGGAGTCAGCACCGATTGTCTCTTTTTCATGGGAAACATATTCCAATACTAGACTCCCAAGCCCTTTCCTACTCCAACTTCCACATCACCCTTATCATCCTCAAATTCTCTCTCCTCCCCCACTCATCCTTCTTCTCATTCAAAAAAACTTATACCTACTATAAAAAAAAGCCCTTCAGCAATTGAAGCCATAACCTACTTGCACCTGATAACATTCCCTCTTACTTCCTAGGGTATAGCTGCTGGAATTGCCTATCTATCATAAATATCCATAATCAACAACCCATCATGAATGTGCACACAGTGCCCCAACTGTGGAAACATCTCAACATAAAGGTGGCAATAACTGTAAACAACACAAACCACATCAGCATTGCTATCCTGTCCATTTGCTATCCCTTCTGAAAATCTAGAAAACTCTAACACCATCTCTTTAAAATATCAAACTAACATTAACTAAATAACCACAACACAACCACAACACTATGACAGCCTAGCAAATCATAGCACTCCTCTCCTATCCCCGACTGTTAATAGAGTTGACTCTAAATAGACGTTGTTTCTACCTACTTGACTCTCTCTACCTTCGCACCCTCCTCTCTAATCGGCTGACACTATCTCACACTCCAAACTATAAACTTACTTTCTCCTCCCTAACCTTTCTCCCTCCTCCAGCTATTTATCAACCAGATACCAAGCTGTAATATGGAAAAGGCCACTTCTTTCCCCCCACTTCCTCTTTCCTTCTTCCCCCACAATATCTTTCTAACCCTTCTTTTATTAATGATTTCAATGATTTCCATATTATCTCAAACATCTCACACAAAAATCCATTGCTTCTCATTATCTCATCCACTGCTCAGATGATCTTCCTCTACAAAGCTTGACTAATCTTCCTTTTTGCTTTTAAGCTTACTCAAAGCTTCCAAAACCAAACACCATTGAGATGAAAAAAAAAAAACCTAGCACTCATTATCCTCCAAAACTAACTTTTGGTATAAAACACATTCTAAATTACTAGTCAAAATAAAAACACCCCACCATTGTGTCTGAAACAAACCTCACCCCTGGAACTGTGTCTTGAACAAGTTACTTGGTGTTCATCCTGAAAAACTAAAACTTAATTTCAAAAAAATCTCACTCAAAGTCGGAATCAGTACCGTACAAGCTCCTCTAAAATCACTCTCTCTCCTTTCTTTATCCTCCCTCCTTCTAAAACCTACTCTTCTCACCCTTCTCTATCCCTCAAAAAACAACTTTCCCAATGCTATAAACTAATCACTCACAAATTCTAAAAAACAACTTTCAACTTGCTATAACCTCCACGCACTCCTCGCAAAACTGGCTTGAACTACCCAACCACCCACCACACTTCTCTCTCTCACTAACCAAAAACTTTCCCAACTTCCTTGTTCTCTCATCCCCCCTCTTTGTCCATCTAAGCTCAGGCCTTTTAAAAATCATCAAAACCTAGGAGTCTGTCCAATTTAAACCAAACCTACTAACCAACCATAACCCCATCAAAGTTAAAAAAACTCAAACCCCTTTATAAACCATCTCTCCCTCAACCCCACCATCCATTCACCATCTCTCCAACCATTACATGTTCAAAAATCACCTCATATACATCTAAAGTCCCAATGTTGATGCTCTTGCTCCCACTCATATAATATTAAATCTCCAATTCTCCTTTCATTGCTATACTTTCAAAATATCCTGTTTTTCCCCTCTCCTTTCATTAAATAACCACTCTGTATGTGTAAAATAATGTCACTTTTTACACTCTGTTCTCAGCATATTGTCTCACTAAATTGTAGTGTTTGAATTTCTCCTGAATTTTGAGCTCAAATGTTTGATTGCTTTAGTTTTAGATACTTATTAATGTTTTGGTTTTTTGTAAGTACCTATTTTGTATTAGTTTTCTTTATTAGTTTCTAGTTGGTCTTTTGTAATTAGCAGTATTTTTGTTTTTACCTTTTTAGTTGTGTATAATTTTGTATTTTTTTGCAATTTTCTTTTTTGCAGTTTTTTGTATACTGGAAGCTTTTAAATATATTCCAGGGGAGAGGGAATTTGTGTTGAATAATCCAACAATTCCTCTTCATCAGAGGAAAATTCATCAGAGGAGTCCACTGTATCTAATCCTTTTCTAAGAATGTTGGGGAGCAGTAGTAGGAACAGACTGAGAGGAAGGTACCTTGAGTGCCATGAAGGCCTGAAACAAGCTTTGAGAAAAAGGCCTGCCAATCTGTAGGGGCCTCTCTGGCAGGGGGCAAATGCTATTTTTTTTGTTTTTTTCTTTTCAGGAGAAATGATCCTGTCAACGTCAGAGGACCAAACGAAAGCTTGCATTCAAAAATGTCTGACTCAGACTGTTTTCTTACTTGAGTACGTAGTGCTCCCCTAGGATCCTCCATACTTTTGAGCCTAGGTTCTCCCCGTGACATCCTGATCAGACTTCTGTTCAACCTCCAAAGACGGGCTGACATGCCTCTGGGTTGACAAGCACCTCGGGAGAAACATCTGCTGCAGGCTGAGGTTTCTTGGCCTTGTGTTTCGCCTACTTCATGTCAGACCCCAAGGTACACTCCATATGCTTAGCTAACAACTTAAGCCACTGGTTCCCTAAATAAATAGCAAGAGAAGAGAGCTTGCATCTAAGGGTCTTAGATACGAAGGACTAGCAAATGTTGACTTATGTTCTTGGTTAGGCCTTAAATAAAAGAGACACTGTGAATGGCTATCCTAAATAAGGAATTTGTCTTCCACACTGGCACTTGCCCTTCTTGGATGACATAACCAAAACAGCAGTAAGAGAAAAAATTCCCCAACAGGGCACTTATCTTGCAAAGGCTGAAGTTGCAATCACTGAAATAATCAGACCGATGGTCAGAATGGTGTTCTGACTGGCGGCAAAAATGTTCTGAGGATGGTATGTGTGTACATGGTTTTTATGGCCTACATCCCACTGCAGCCCACATGCGACATCCCACATAACCTACTGTAATATAAGACTTTTGTACACTGGCTGACGTCAGGTCACCTTCAGGTGGGAGATCCTTCAGGTTAAGAATACTGCAGCAAGTGAATAGAAGGACATCTGCTGTGGACTGACTGTATAAAATATCTTTTCAGAGATGTCCCTGAAGGACCACAGAGAGGCACAAAGTCAAGCGTGTAGGACATATCTACTAGCCTATAGCTGTCTTCATCCTTTTTAATGACTATGAGCATTTAGAAAAGAAGACAGTGAAGGACTTCTTGGAAGTGTGCAATTAGCAATGGTTAGGGATGAAACACAATTTTACAAAAATAAAATATGGACATAAACAAATATAATCCACAGTTTAAACTTAGTAGCTGAAGAATTAAGACATATGGAACAGTGCTCCTCTGTATTTAAATGACTTTCTTCCTTGCTCCTTTAGAGCTGATACCAGGGAAGCTAAGGTCTGGAGCCTGTTGAAATTCATAAAAATCTAAAAGGGTGTCTGAAAGAACCATTAGCATGCAAGACATTAATGTGGCTTACAAAAAAAAAATCATTCATTTTCTAATTATTCATATAATCTAATTCGGTGTCATGAAATAGCCACAGTGTACCTTGACATTCAGTTGGAAGAAGGTAGACAAACAGATAAGATACCGACCTATTAGAGGACACACACATAGCACATACACCTATGGGTAATTTTGAAGGATTATCATTTTGCTTAAGTATGCCTTTGGGATATGAGAGGAAACCAGACCACCAAGATAAATCCATGTGGACATACACAGGCACACACATTCAAACATTAGCATTTTTTTCTTTGCTTCTTTTACTTCCTGCCAGATTAATGTATTACATCATACAGTGAGATTTTTCCAGAAGGTCTTTTACATAAAATTTCCATTTAACCAAGCAAGAAGGAAAGAAGAACTTTTCAACATAATTCAGGAAGGGGGGATGGAGTTACTGAAAATACTGATGTTATTCTAATTTCTATTTAGCCCTAGTATGAACCTATGAACCTATAGGCATAGTTTTTATTCAAAAACAAAGGTGGTGCGGCACAGCCATATTATGGGGCTAGGCTTATAAATGCCAGCCCCTACTGTTGACCTATTTCACAACATGCCTCAACAGTCTACACATAGTGACTCTCTTTCTAGAGAATCCATAATTTTCAGTTCATTTGAAAGTTGCTGCTTGAAGACTGCCTACTATTCTGCATCTCTGAGTTCCTTTTATTTACTGGTTTTCCCTGTGTATATGCTGCACCTTTATTTAGTAGCAGACAGATTCTAGTTTTCTGTAATTATAGTAGCACTAGAACTAGCAAGCCAGCTACTAGTGTTTTTCTAATGCCATTTATGTGTATTGCCTATAAGTGAAACTTTAAAATTCTTTCCTTAAATGATTTGTACAACTGGCTTACTTCAAGAGTGGTAAAACAATTGTGTCCTTTTGTGAACTAGACTGATCTAGCTGGTTCCACTGAACTACCACAGGGACAAGAAGAAGGTTCTGGCACTGAAAAATATTATTAGCCTCTTTGGAAATTAGTGCATATGTGTGAATGAATACAATATTTCAAGTCAAGAAACAGTTGCTGTTGGTAAGCTGCCACTTTAAGGCACTAGGCTGTGACTCAATAATGATGGATTTACTGCACATCAGCAAGTCAAATGGCATCAGAAATGTTCAGCCTAGGGATCTAAACCTCTTCTGCAACATCAACAGAATGGTTTGCAAGGACAGAAATATCTCACAGAGGATACCAGTGAGTTGGTACAAATGCCCCATCAACTTCAAACTAAGTTCATCCCTATCCATTTTCAAATGCAACTTAGCTCTATGGATGGGAAACATAAAATGTACCCCGGGACTGCATGCTATACTACAAATGTACAAGAGACAGCTCCTAAATGCTTTATCCCCATGCATGGGTCCCTTCAAATTATATATGGTATGCTCTCAGTTATTTTCATTAGGGCTAATATATAATTATCGACCACAGGATGGGTAAGGCCAGTCTCTATATAGATTGGATATGTTAATTTGAGCACAAAAAGAGAAATTGGCTAGGCTTAAAATGTCCTGCAAAGGCAGTTAGTGTAGTACTTACCTCTGAGAAAACCTGAGATTTTCTGCTCTATATCAGTAACTAAAAGGAACAGACTGTATTTATTTTATCAAAGCACAAATAAGCAACTGGACGGGTATTCCACAGCAGGATTTGTTAAATGAAAGTGCACATCAGGTGTTTGCTCTAAACCTGGCCAAGAGAAAGGAAAGTCTTGTATTAGTAAAGGTGGAATCATATCTGAAGAAAGAGTTGATTCCTGATAAAACTGTGGCAGAAGGGAAAAGTACTAAAATTGCAGATGGCTGACTATTTGTGGAAAATTATTACTCACTGTACACAAGGCAGAAGAAAGCAAATGTATCCCAATAATCAGGGAATGCTGACAAGCAGGAGTGAGATTCAAGCTGCTGCGCCCAGCTGTCTTCAGTATATTTTTTCTTGGAGGCTCCAACACATTTTGGATGCAGTGCAGGTTAAGGAAGAAATAAAGAGAGTTTATCCAACAAAAAGTGAACCAGCAATCAGAAGGGGTCTCACTGTTTTTTTAGACAATAAGCTCATACACAGACTTTGCCAATCAAACCTTTTCTAATGTTCCAAGAGACGGAGAAAACACAGGAGTTGACTAGAGGAATCAGGAGTACCTTGGACTTGAACAAGAATCTGGTGTTGGGAGATGGAGATGAACAGGATAAAGACTAGAAGCACTGGAATTGTTGAATAAATGGGAGACTATAAAGTATCAATCACAATTGTGAAATATAGTTGTTTCACAAAAAGGTGGCCGAGAAAGACAGGATCTTTGCTGACTTTTTTAAAATTGTGGGTGGATTGTAAAACACATATGCCACTTTATGTCATTAATGTTTAGAAGGACACTAAAAGGTGGAAAAAGTAACTGCAAGTAAAACATTTTTGTTTATATTAGTATTTGTATAAAATATTTCAAGATGCAACTTGCATGTTATATATAGCAAACCGTTTTTGTGCACTGTATAGTTAGGGTGTTTTAAATGTTGAGGGAGGGTCTCTTCAGTGACTGTTGCATGTGTTAAAGATATTAAAGTAAACAAGTACTTTTTTAGTTGTATGAAATACAGGCTTTATAGTATAACACGAATAGAAAGGCTTGACAAAAGCAGGTTTACTGTGAATGTGGTGGGGGTGGGTTATAAAGATTTACTGATTATATTATATGTAGAATTATGATATCTTCTCTTGTTTTTACAAGGGTAAATATCTAGATTAATGCTACTGGCTTAAGCTTAACTGAAAACATGTTAGTATGGTTTGTTTTCTTTTATATAAATGTACGTGTGCCTATGTCTTAAGTGATAATTCAATAAAGGTGTTAAAAATGCTTTGCCTAAGCTATAAACATGCTTTTGTGTGCAAGTACGCTTGAAAATAAAAGCCATGAAAAATCCTAAGTTTTGCATATTTGCAAATATACACGCTTGTTTTTTTTCCATTAGCAAATATTCAGTGGGAGTCAAGAAGTCTGTAGCCGAACGCATTGTGTTCTAAATGAAAATGACAAAAACTCATTGCTGACAAGGGAAATACACCATTTAAAGATACAAAAGCAAGCAGTTCACTGAAAAACAAAGTTTGAAATTATGGGAAGTGAATAAGAGATGGCAGCCTCCCTAACAGACTTAACACTTCAAAGCATTTAATAAAACAGTATACAATGATACTTCACTTAAAGATAGCTAGTGCACTTTATCTTAGTGCTAAAAGTTAAGGATTTCTGAAAGCATATAAGCTGTTTTTCACATCTGGAAGTGGAAGAGAGATAATAAAAGAACAGAAAGAAATCAGTTTAGGTGGGAACACAGGTTGCAGCATGCACTTTAGCATGAGTAACCTTAATTTAGGTTAGGTAATGCTTGTGAGTGCACCTGTTTGATTTAGGGCAATTGCTCATATCCGGGGTTAAACTTTATTATTTGAAGATTTACATAGCTGTGTGTTTGTTCTACGTTAACGGGATGGGAAAGTTCTGAAAATGTATTTAGTTTTTTTTGTTTGAGGGTTGTCATTAAAACAAAAAAATCTTGAAACATGTGACATAGATTCAATGAGAAGAAACAATGTTAAAAAAGATCAGTTTGACAAAGTGTGTTCATGTAACATAAAAGTTGGAAATAATCTAAACAACTGTCCTGTAAATCAAGTGGAAACAATAGCTTTTTATCATAACAGCTATGCTATCCACCTTATCTGGGAAAGCAAAATGGTCTTATAGGTATAGACAAAAAAAGGAAAGTATTGAAATATATTAAGAAATGCAGAGTACAAATAGCAATGTTGCAGGTGAATATATGAGCATGTAAATTTGACAAAGAAATGATTTTCAGAATGAATATTAAGCAGAATATCAGGGTCAAAGAAAAAGGGAAGTAATTATACTAATTGCTACAAGGGCTCCAATAGTTACAGAAGAGAAAGAAATAAAAGGCAATAATGGTAGCATTGCTGTAATAAGGGGCTACTGGCAAGGCAGGAGGATTATGCTGGCATGTATTTATATTCCACCAAAAACTGCTAGGAGCTTAAGAAAATATGGAGATAAATAACCAGCTTTCAGCAGGAAATATTACTTATAGGTGGGGACTGGAATTTGACTTGCAATGGTGACAATGTTTCAGGGGGACCTGGAAAGAAAATATATAAAAAAGGGTATATTTTTGAAGAACTCTATGAACGTATTTTGTATAGAAGATTTTAATTCAATAACAGGAACTCTGACAGAATTTATATACTATTCTCACAGGTACAATAACTGGGTCAGACTAGATAGAAATAATATTTCACAGGAACATGCACATTTAATTGGAAGCTTTTATACACATCTAGTAACTATTTCAGATCATACATCAAAATAAATAAGATAAAAAATGCAAGGGCAAAGAAGTAAAAATAAGACACTGGCCCTTTCCTACATACCTACCTACCTGTTAAAAATAGAGGAATTTAAGGAATGTGTACAGGAAATTATTCAAGAGTTATTAGGGGAGACAGAAATAACTTCAGAAGTTATAGTTACTGAGTAGGATAAAATGAAAGTAGAATTTAAAAATAGGGCAGAAACAGAGAGAGAGATACAGTTAATAAGCAATATGAATTACTTAGAGGGGTTGACAAAGGTTAAAGTATGGCAGAATAAGGGGAATCTCATAGAACAAGAGGAGGAACAAATGCAGAATGCAAAAGAGAGACTAAAGGAGTGTCTGGATAACATCCATGAATTTAGAAAGACTGCTGTTAAGCAAATTTTTCTTTCTTTTTTTTTTTTTGATAGCCCCAGTGCACAAAAAAATTAGCACAATGACTTAGTAACAGAAAGTAGAAAGGGTTGTTGCTAAACTCAGGGAACCTATAACAAGAAAAATAACCAGAGATCCTGTAGAGGTATTACAGTGTTACAGACATCCTGGGAATTTGATTTAAATCTGTATATAGTAGAGATGTATGGAAATCAAGAAAGAGCGAGAATGGAAATATTTACGGATGACTTAATTATGGCAAGGTTAGGGAGAGATGAGGCTCAACAACTAACAGTTAAGATAGGAGGAGATGAGATAAAAATAGTGATGTATAATTATTTTTCAGGAAAGTCTTCAGGAACAGATAGTATTCCTGTGGAAGTCTAAGGAGGGAAGAAAGTGATAAAATCTGGAAGATTTTGTTTAACAATATTTTAAAAGGAGGAGAAGCAAAATCATCTTGGAAGAAAGCTGTGGTGGCTGTATTACCTAAAGGTGATAAAGGCCTATCAGACCCAGTTTCATAAAGAACCATTTCAATTTTAAACCATGACTACAAAGAGTTTATGTCTACACTAGCTAAAGGAATGGCAACAATGCTGCCAAAATTGATAGATATGGGTCAATGTGTTTTTGTGGAGGGCAGGCAAACATTTGACAACAGCAATAAAACAATGATGATCCAGAGGGAAGCACAACATATGAACATACCACTGTTGTCGGTGGGTCCTGATGCACAGAAAGCATTCAACACACGGGATTTTATGAGTAAAGCAATGGTAGCATTTGCGTTTGCACTTTCTGATACAATAAGGTTAATTAGGAGAATATATGAAGGAATGGAAGCAAGAATTAAAGTGGGAGGGTTCCTCTCTGTTAAATTCTGTTTGAGCACAGGAACCAGGCAGAGGTGTCCTCTTTCCCCCTTTGGTATTTGATTTATATTTAGAGCCACTGGCAAAGAAAATAAGAGACTCAGAAATTCAAGGATATAATTGGTATTATGTTAATCAAGAAAAGTTGGCTTTATCTGCAGACGATATTATTTTGTACCTGATAAAAGCAAAAAAAGACATTTCAGGGTTGTGGAACATTTTGAAACAGATTCAAGTCTTTTTGGGATACAAAATTAATGAAGAAAAAACAAAGGCAATAACTGTAAATTATGTACCCACACACATATTGGTTCAGCAATACCTATATTCATGGGGACATGATAAAACAAAGTACTTAAGCAGGATTAAAAAGGATTCTGTTATTGTAGCTAAGGATATGTGGGAAGAGACTAAACAAAAGATAATACAAAAAATGAGAAATTGGAAGCTCTGTTTTATGGACACAGACAGTAAGATACAAGCCATGAAAATTGTTTTAGTCACTTTAGCTTTATACACAGGTCAGGCATATTTTACCAATCAGAGGAGACCTTGTGGATAGCATTTAATAAAGAGCTAAAGGATTTTATCTGAGAGGGGAAGACAGCAAGAGTAAAGTGGAATAAGCTGATCCTTCCAATACAAGGTAATTTGGGATTACCTGATTTAAAGGGGTATTTCAGAGCTACACAGTAAAGGCTCCTATACATAGCACAAGCAGAAAGCTAACATTCAAAGTGGAAAGGGATAATGATAAAATGAAGGAAGCTCAAGAAACAAGGAGAGACTAGGATTTAGGATGCAGATCCTTAAGGAGAATAACAATAACCATACAGAATATTATAAACATAAAGTAGCAGAATGTATTCTAACAACTAAGCCAACACAGGAATGGAGAAAAAGAGATTCTCCCATTAGGGATGAGTACAATTAGGGATACAGACAACAAGCAAGAGGAAGCTGCAATTTACTGGAGAAAACTGGCAAAGTTGCCAAGGTATTGGGAGCAAATAATTAGAGAGGGAAAGGTAATAGAATGGGAAGAGGCCAAGAATTTATTTGTACTGCAGGCTAGAGTTTACCTTCCCTATCAAAGACTGATATTGGTGTATAGACAAGGAGAAATAAACTGGGGATCCTAAATGAAAGACGAGTACTAGTAGAGTTTATAGTAGAATCTACAACAGAAACTGCTGTTAAAGGGATAATTAGTACAACATATAAAATATTGCATGATAATTATAGGAATCAATCTGATGAAGTTAGAAAGGATTGGGAAGTGAGACTGGATAAGCAATTCACAAAGAAACAATGGGGGATATATGTACAACTCCCAAATAAGCAACAACGTCTAGAAGATTTAGGATATTTGCTTGGAAGTGTTTGTAAAGGTATTTTTATACCCCAAGTAGACTCCAAAGAATTTTTCCTCACGTAGACACCAAATGTTGGAGGTGTGATGGGGAAGAAAGGGGTACTTGGGAACATATTTTTTGGGAGTGTAATAAGTTGGCAGACTTTAAAATATCCCCTCCAGACTACTTTATTAGAAATACTGGGTAAGCAAACTGGTATAATTAAAGAAATTATTTTTTGAGCTATGGTACAGAATTGGAATTGCCTAAACATAGTAAGGCCTTGCTGAGTTTAATTCTGATGGCTGCCAAAAAAGCAAAGACTAGAAAATAGAAATCAAAGTCTAAACTAATTATACTACAAGTTGTGAATATAGAAAGAGAGATAAACAACTGGAAATGGGCTCTTTAGGAGCAAATTACATACAAAAAGGGTATTCTGGGAACAATACATGCAGAATAATGTTTTGGAGGAGGAATGAGGTTTAAAAGAAGGCAGCATTTGTGTGTCCTATGGAATGTTTGATAATGACTGGACAGATTATAAGTGATTTACAATGTTTGCAACTAAAAATATGTCAATATGGTTTGTTTTCACTTATATAAATGTATGATTGTCTGTCATAACTGATAATTTAATAAAGATTTTTTTGTTTAAAAAGATGACAGTTAACAAAAAAAAAGATGTGTGATAGATAATGTATGTATATGGAAAAAATGTTAATGTGATTTGTTCTTTTTTCTGTTAATGTATGCTACTTATGTCTTGAGTGATAACTTAATAAATGCGATTAAAAAAATAAAAAAAGCATAGTAGACAATCTGAACACACTGGAACCTGCATAAGGCAGTTGTCAAATCTGTCAATGAGCTATCTCAAAACATGCACCTCTGCAATGCTCTCACTTCCCTCTAGTATATGAAGCACTAATTCTCTGACAGTGCCAAATCTTTCAGTTTTTTCTGTGCTCATCTCTGCACTATAGCTAAAGCACTACAGGATGGTTAAATGCAACTGCTCACTTTACTAATGTAAGCCAGTCTAATATGGGAGCTGTAAAGACTAGCAGTGTGGGAAAATAAGTTGGAGCAAAAATTAAAAACTGATAAGTGCAAAGTGTTGCACTTTTTTGGGGAGGTGGGTCTGCTGAGCTTAAAACAAGGTATGCAAAAAGTGGCCTTAAGGTACAGTATGACTATGAAATGAATCATCAAGAAAAAAGCAAGTAAACAGAAACCTTGGCCAGCAGATCGCTGGTAAGGCCACAGACAGAATATGGGCCTACAGATCAACAGTAAGATCTCAGCCAGAATACTGGATTACATATCAGGTGTAAAGCATCAAAGAAAATACTGCATCCAGTTCCGAAAACCACACTGAAAGATACAGAAAGAGAGAGAAGGAAACACAACTCATACTGTGGGGAAGAGAAAGGCAAACAGGATGTCCAAAGGAAAGGAAGACAAGACAAACAATGAGAGATTAGATAGGCTGGAGCTGTACTTCAAGGAAAAACAGGGACATAATTATGTCTCACATATTCTTCCAGAGGACTTGTAAATAAATTGGACTAATTAGAAAGACAGTAGAGTTGTGTATGCAAACTTACCATAACAGTAAATGTGTGAATGATCACCACTGCATTAACCTTGGCTATAATGGTTTATATGCTGCCAAGGATATAGCAGCCAACCAGCTTCCAAAGCTTCATGGCACCTTCCATGTGTCCAAACTGTCTGCTACAGCCAGTGTCCTCTCCCCCTTCTCATCTGTGTTTGTAACCCACCACCAGTTTGCTACGGACAGCTCATGCCTGTTGGTCTTCAGTATGTTCCCCTTGCTGGGGTCCCAACCTCTTCCCCTCTGGATTTTCCACAGTGGGAAGTCCAGCAAAACGCAGTGGAAGAAGTGGATTAACTGCTCACCAAGGACACTGACCTTGAAGAAGGAGAAGGGACCCCTAAGTCACTGCACGATGACGCCTCCTTTGGTGATCTTTTGCCACAATGGAGGCTGGATCACAGAAGCCCTTTCTCTGGAGGGTCAGTATTAATGGAGGCCTTTAGGCTGGGCCTGTCCATTCCCTAAGTGGTGCCCCTCTGGATGGGATCATTGCTCTGGTGTTTCAGAGGTTGTGGAAGGAGCTTGATATGGTGGATCCAATCTCCAAGATGTTCGACAAAATTCTCACCCCCTATTTGGCTGGTCTCACTGGAGTAAGGGTCCAACCATGGATGAATCATGGTGGTGGTCTGCCACAAAGAAGGAGATCTCAGAGGAGAGTTCCTTGGTCCATCCTCTGAACACAGTCTTGGGCTTTGCAGCATCAAGGAAAGCAGTTTTGTGCCTCAGCGACATTCACTTTAAGTGCATTCAGTTACTTTTCTCACCAGACAACGCTTCATTGTGATCTAGTTGCTAAGTGTCTAGGAATATTAAGATAGAGTAATCTCCAGAGGTTCAGAGGACTCTGAGACCCAGATGCAAACTCTCCAGCTGAATGCCAGTGTCTTCATGAGGCTCATCTCTAATGCAGACAATGCAGCATCCCAAGCAGCTGGCATTGGCATTGCTATGCGTCTCCAAGCTTGGATGTGGCTATGTAATTTCACGGATTGCTTCAAGGTATCCTTTATTAATGCTCTATTCAATAGCTCCTCTTTGCTTGGACCAGAGATTAAAGGTACTCTTACTAGGAGTGAGCAAGACATCATCTGCTGTTGGGAGCATGTTTTGCTATCTTTCCACAAACCTCTTCATGGAATCAGAAGAGGGCAAACATCTAATTTTTAGGAAGCTGCAGTAGACTTTCCAAGATGTTCCTCCAGAAGGTTTCCACTGTGGTGGGGAAGGGTGTGCACCACAATGGATGCCACTATTGGGGTAGGGGTGGTACAGAGAATTAGAAGTTATGTACTTACCATAACGTTCCATCTGAGTAGGTGGATTCATTTGTCTGCAACCTGTGGGTTATGGATCCGATATCGGATCCGAACCGGCATGGTTTATCCAGCTATGGATCCGAGCTCTTAGCTCCTCCCCTCACCCATAATGCCCTGCTCTCCCTACATGACCTCAGATCAAGTTTGCCCTGAATCAAAATACCCGGGAAAGGGGTAACACATAATATGCAGGAAACTAACAAGGCCAGGGGGATAGGAGGGCGGGATGGTTGCAGACAAATGAATCCACCTACTCAGATGGAACGTTATGGTAAGTACATAACTTCTAAATCTGAAGTAGGAGATTCATTTGTCTGCAACCTGTGGGACAGAGTCCCCAGCTACCTGAATCTTGGGCGGCCGTCATGGAAGGATATTCGAGTACCATGAGCCAAAGGATGCTCTACCTCTAGATGTGATAACCAGCTTGTAATGAGAAATAAAGGTATGGGATGAAGCCCAAGTAGCTGCTGAACAAATGTCATCCAGAGGAATCCTAGCCTTAAAGGCCGCTGAGGTAGAAACTGACCGAGTTGAATGGGCATGGACTCCCTCCGGTGCGGGCCTCCCAGAGGCTTGATAAGCTAGAAGAATACACTGTGAAATCCAGCGTGACAACGAGACTTTGGAAATTGGCTTACCCAGATTGAATTTGACAAAGGAAATGAACAACTGGTCGGATTGCCTATGACCAGCTGTCCTGTTAAGATAAAAACGAAGCTGCCTGTGAACATCCAAGGAATGCAGCTTGTATTCACCCTTGTTCTGACATTTAGGAAAGAAAACAGGGAGGTTAATGGACTGATTAATGTTTGCTTCTGAAGCTACCTTAGGAAGAAAGGAGGGATTGTTCCTGAGGTATACACGGTCCGGATGGAAGACCAAGTAAGGAGGTTTTGAAGATAAGGCTTGAAGTTCCGAAACTCTTTTGGCCGAAGTAATGGCTACTAAGAAAGCAGTCTTGAAGGATAAAAATTTAAGATCTATTGTGGCCGCAGGTTCGAATGGGGGAGCGGTCAAGGCCTGAAGAACCAAAGACAGATCCCAAGGAGGAACCGCTTGCTTGACAGGGGGCCTAAGGAGAAAGGTGCCTTTAAGGAAGATTTTACACAATTTGGCAGACATAAGTGGTCCAGAGTCATGACCAACATGATAGCGAGAAATGGCCGCAAGCTGCACTTTGACCGTGGAACTACTGGCACCATCATTAAAGAGAGTGGTTAGGAAGTCTAGCACCAGAGGAAGGGGAACCGTGAAAGGATCTAGACCTTGCCGCTCCGCCCAAATGGAGAATCATTTCCATTTACTGCGGTAAACTTTCCTGGTAGATGGTTTATGAGCCGCTACCAAGATGGCCTTAACGGGACACGAGATACATGGAGTCCTAATTAGGAGTGGAACTGGAGCAGCTAAGCAGTTAGCTTCAGGTTGCCCAGATTCGGAGTTGGTAGGTTTGATGGGTGCGATATCAGATCCGGAATGGGATCTAGAATCCAAGGTGGATTCACCGAGTGAGACCTTAGGAAAGGGAACCAGATCTGTCGAGGCCAGAATGGGGCAATGAGGATCATTCTGCACCCCAACCGAGAGGCTTTCTGAAGAACTTGGAGCATCAGAGGCAAAGGAGGGTAAGCATAAAGAAGACCGGGAGGCCAAGCATGCACCAGAGCTGCCTCGGGAATCCCCTGGAGGAGGGATTAGAGCGAAAAACTGTCGCACTTGGTGTTTAAGGGAGACGCAAAAAGATTGCAACAAGGAGTTCCCCACCGTGCGAAGATACGTTTCACTACTTGAGCATTGAGAGACCACTCGTACGGGGAGAGAATGGTGCGACTGAGCTTGTCCGCCAGAATGTTGGACCGACCCGGAATATGCGTTGCGATGAGAAAGCGGTTGGTGGAGATCGCCCATTCCCACACTCTCGTGGCTTCTCGACATAAGGGATAAGACCTGGTTCCCCCCTGTTTGTTGATGTACCAGACCACCGATATGTTGTCTGACTGAATCGCAATTGTTCCCAGGGGAAGAAAGGCCTGAAGTGCTCGCAACGCCAACAGCACTGCTCTCATCTCTAGAACATTGATATGCAGGGAGGTCTCTGAGTCGTTCCACGTGCCTTGGACCATCCTGCCTGCAAAATGCCCCCCCCACCCGAGGTGGGAGGCATCCGTGGTCACCGTGGCAAGAGGGGGAGAAGCACAAAAGGGGCGGCCTCCGTGGAGATCCTGTGAGTGGAGCCACCACAAGAGGGACCGTTTGCAAGCCTTGCTGATCGCAATGGGATGATGCAGAGGTAGAGCAAGGTAAGACCACTGAACTTGAAGTGTCCACTGAAGGACCCGCATGTTGAACCTGGCAAGAGGAAGAAGAGATATTGCTGCCGCCATGGACCCTAGAGCCCTCAGGGCCAATTCCGCCGGAACAGAGCTGTAGTGGAGAATGGCCCGCACCTGGAGTCGCAAATTCTGAACTCTGTCGGCTGTGAGGAAGGCCCTTAACTCCCTCGTGTCTAACCTGGCACCTATAAAATCTATCAACTGAGTAGGGGCCAGGTTGGATTTTGCTACATTTATCGTGATGCCCAAGCGGGGAGCTAGATGAAGAAAAGAGTCTCGCGCCAATGATAGTAGATGCCTTGTTGGGGCGGTAAGGAGCCAGTCGTCCAGGTACGGGAAGACCTGCACTCCCTGAAGCCTCAGGTGGGCCGCAACCACTGCTAATACTTTGGTGAACACCCTGGGGGCTGTGGTGAGACCAAAGGGAAGGACCCAGAACTGGTAGTGACTGGCTCCCAGCCGGAAGCGAAGAAACCTCCTGGAACGTCTGTCCATTAGTATGTGGTAGTATGCATCCTTGAGGTCTATAGAGCACATCCAGTGATTCTCTCCCAGAAGGGGGAGGATGGATTGCAAGGTGACCATCCGGAACTTCTCCTTGGGAACTGCCAGGTTTAACAGGGACAGGTCTAAAATTGGTCTTAGGTCCCCCGTCTTCTTTGGCACTAAAAAAAACCTGGAGTAGAACCCTGATCCAATCAGGTCTGGGGGGATGGGCTGGATGTCTCTTTTCCCCAGCAGATGGCCAATTTCTGCCGAAGCAGCCTCCCACTGACCGGGTGGAACGTTGGGGAGGGATTTTAATTTTGGAATGTGATGAAAGGGGATCTCGTATCCTCTGGATATAATGCGGAGGACCCAGCGGTCTGATGTTATGGACTCCCATGCTGCTAGGTGCTCCGAACGCCCCGACTGCCCCCAGAGGGGAGCAGCCGGGCAACCCTTCAGGGCTGCTGTGCGGGCCGTTCAGAGAAAGGTTCTCTGGACCCAAGTTCCTGGGAGCCCCTCTGCCCCTGGGCGGCCCTCCCTGTCCTCCTCTGCCACGGAAGGACTGGTTGTCCGGAGCGGTTGGGATTGCTGCGACTTCGAACCACATCTTCTTCTGGCCCTTTTGGTTCCTAGAGTAGGACCTCTGGCGCACAGAGAAGCGGATTCCGACGGCAGACAGCGTCTTCCCATCCTTTTTGCTCTGGGTCAAGGTGTCGCGAACCGTCTTGCCAAAAAGGGCAGAACCATCAAGGGGCGTCAAGGACGCCTTGAAGGGCTCCATGAAATCGCAATGGTGGAGCCAGGCCTGGCGTCTCGTGACTAGGCCTACTCCTGCAGCTCTAGCGGCTCCCTCAGTAGCATGGGACAGCAACCGCATAGAGGTATTCATCACGGATCGAAGAGTGGCCATACGGGTGGAGTGCAAAAGTTTGTCCTCCTCCGACATGGACTCAGGGGGGGATGCAGCGTATTCCTTAATAAGATCGTGCTGCATCCTGATCACGTGCCAAGTAGTTGAGCGCCCTCACTGAGAAGGTCGCAGAACTAACATTCGCTTCCCCAAGCGGTCCATCATCCGAGAC
Source organism: Protopterus annectens (assembly GCF_019279795.1). NCBI lineage: Eukaryota > Metazoa > Chordata > Ceratodontiformes > Protopteridae > Protopterus > Protopterus annectens. Next base: position 244,954,440 of record NC_056750.1, read on the forward strand.
TCCTTGCTCGGAGGGTGGACTGAGGGACTCTCCTGAGCGAGTTCCCTCTTGGTGGCTGCTGCCATCAACATGGCATCTACAGGGGGCCCCTAACTCCAGTGAGCACGGTCTGCAGGGGGGCTAAGGATTCGGTCTGGCCTTTTGGGGATTGGCTCCATGGTGTCCGGTTCCTTCCACGCCCTGGTGGTAATGAGGTCCACCAGGGAGTCGGCAGGAGGGGACACCCAAGAGGTAGACGGGCCCGCTTCGAATGCCTCCAAGAACATGGACTCGTCCGCGGAAGACTTGGGGGCAGACCACCCCCCCCTTATGCGAAGCATTTCCATGATGTCTCCAAAGGAGACATCCTCGGGGGGTGATCTTGGGGAGCCTTCCCCTTCCTCCAAATCCGTGTCTTCAGTTAAAGACTCGGGGGAGTCTATGTGCCTCCTTTTACACGTATGCTTGCGAGGGGCTTCCTCGGGGGGGCTGCCCGAGGAGCCCTCGCAAGCAGTGTCTTGTTCCAAAGGAACAGCTTGGGGCACTGAAACGGGCTGTCCCAGTGGCCGGATGGTGGAAGCCTGACCTAGTGCAGATGGAGCGCGGGACGGAGCCGAAGCAAGTGCCGGGGGTCCAGAAGCCCTCAAAAGAGCCCTCTCCACTACATCAAAAGCCGAGGGGGAGCCAGCCTCGACCAAAGGATCCGAAAGTCGGCCCCTCGGATCGGAAGAGTGGATCGGAGCCGGCCCCGAGACACTCGGATCCGAGGGACCAGTGCGCTCCGACACAGATGGCGCTGAAGGCACACTGAGTCTCCCGGATCTGAAGCTCGGAGCCAGGCTCCAAGAGGTCGGATCCGAAACACTCGAGGGCAGGGTCGGATCCGAAGTACCTACTACTATCAGCGCCGACCCACCCCCGGCTCCGAAGCTGCCCGGCTCAACGCCCGAACCCGGTAGCGGGTCGGAGAAGGAGCTATAGGCTTGAAAAATGGGGTCGAGCTCCCCCCCAGAGGGGGGGGGGAGGCAGGAGCACTCCCATCTGCATCTGGGCCTGGATGAACCTTCTCATCATCCAGTCCAGATCGGCGTCAGAAAGGCTATACGTGGATCTCGAAGAGGCTACCGAGGTAGGCCTTGAGTGCCACCTTGATAGCCTTGACGGAGATTGGGTCTCCTCCTCCTCAGGCCCCGGTGAAAAGCAGACCGGAGCCGAGGGGGGAGCCAGTAGTTATGAGGCCGGAGGAGAAGCCCGCTTAGCTGGCGGGCCAAACGGAGGTCTCGGCCCGCCGCTTGTGGTGCTTCTCTCCGTCCTTTTTCTGCCTCTCTCTCCTCCAACCCAGCAGCGGGAGGTTGAGTCCCAGGTGGAGGAGGGGAGCAGGAGGAGGGAACCGAGGCCACGGTACCCACCACCGGAGCGGGAGCCGAAGCCGAGTCTGGGGGCAGAAGTCCCGCCAGGACCAGCTTCGACCTCCGCACCTTCAATGCCCTGGGGTTGAACCCTGCACAAATGGAACATCCAGAAGTGAGGTGTTCAACCCCAAGCATCGACGAGTGTGGCCATCAGCAGGGGATAGCTTATGGCCACACTCGGAGCACTTGGAGAATATTGCCTTAGGGGCTTCTGACATAATAAAGTCTTTTTTTTTTTTTGTTTACAAAGAAAAACAAAAGACAGAGAACTAGTACTAAACGAGTACACACACAAGGCCCCACACAATACACTCACAGAAACTCCGACCAGCGAGGGGAGGGTATAAACTAAAAGTTTTTAAAATTAAAAATTTTAAGCTAAAATTAAAGCTTTCTTTAAGCACAAAAAAATCACTTAGCTGAACAGCTCAGAATCCAAGACCTGGTTACCAGCGCAGCAAACTAGATCTGAGGTCATGTAGGGAGAGTAGGGCATTATGGGTGAGGGGAGGAGCTAAGAGCTCGGATCCATAGCTGGATAAACCATGCCGGTTCGGATCCGATATCGGATCCATAACCCACAGGTTGCAGACAAATGAATCTCCTACTTCAGATCAAGGGTTTCTGTGGAGCTTTCTCCAGAGGGCCTTTCCAGCAATCCTGAGGGTTTGCCCAGCTGTCCTGCACTGGAGGGAGTCAGGAGTTGCTTAGCTCTTCACCCAATAGCTTGATAGGCCATCACCTCGGATGCAATGGTCTTAAGAGACATATCCAGAGGTTACACCATTCCATTTTTAGAAATACCAAATTCCAGTCACAGATTACTACCAGACATTCCACCCTGTCAGACATAGCAGGCAGCGGTAGAGATTCAAAAGCTGCCTGCAAATCAAGTCATCCAAGAGGTCCTGCCAGACCAACGAGGATCCCATGTCTACTCAAGCTTCTTTTTGATACAAAAAATAAATAAGGACCTCAGGCCAGCTTTGGATTTGAGCAATTTGAATCTCTTCATAGACTGGACCAAATTCTGGATGGTCATGGTGCAGTCCACTCTCTTCTGCTGAGAAAGGACAATTGGATGTGCTTGATAGATCTCAAAGACACCTACCATCATATCAAGACTGAGAGATGATGCTGGAGGTTCCTGTGCTTCTAGCTAGAAGCCAATCATTACCAATTCAGGGCCCTGTCATTTGACCCCCCCAAGTTTTCACCAAGTGCATCTCGGTGGTGGCAGTCTGGCCCCAGCTACAGGGGCTTCAGGTCTATCTTTACCTGGACGAATGACTCTCTACTGCCTCGATTCACAGCCAGGGATACCTTACTCCAGTCATGCAGTTATCTGGGGATAATTGTCAATTATTTGAACTGTGGTGTCTAACATCCCACAGACACAATCCTGCGGGGAGGAGTCATAAAAGACTTTTGAATGTTCTGTTGCAATCACAGCTTGTGTTAGATACCTCTCACCAAAGACAGAGATTCCTAACACTTTGAAAAAGTCTCTACAAAGATAAGTAGGACATAAGCTTGGAAAAATCTGGATACCCTGTAGCCTGTAATGAGCTAAAACTGGAGTTAGATACTTTGTGAACACTCTTGGTGCAGTGGATAGTCCAAAGAGTAAGCCAGAGAACTGATAATGTGATCCAGGCACACAGAATCTTAAGAAATTCCTGAAGGTTGGTTGAATAGTGTTGTGATGATAAGTATTTTTTAATCTAGTATTATTAGGAAGCTTGAATGAGAAAGAAGAGGTAACAGGTTGCAAAGTACATCATTTTGAATTTGGGTGCTATCACAAACAAGTTTAAGAAAGAAAGACCTGGAACTGATCTCCAAGCATATTTTTTCTTTGTCACTAAAAACACCCTTGAACAAGAACTGTTCCTCACCTGGGAAGGAGGAACTGGTTCTATCATTCCATGGGACAGCATGTGATAAATGACAAATATCCACAAATGTTCTGGTACTGGATGGCAATGCACAATAACTCCTCGGCTTGGACATTAAAAACAATTTATTACGAAAGCCAGAAATAATTAAAAAAACTCCACCAACACATACAATTCATACAGTTAAGCGCTTTCATCTGACTAATGCAGACTTCATCAGAACTACCACAGGTGGTTCTGCATCAGTTAAATATACTTTTAGGCGCCAAACAACGTTCCCATTTAAAACTTTAAAGATATATCCATTTGCTACATTCATGAAAATAAAAATACATAACTTAAACTGTCCCTATTGTTGCAACAAATACTTACAACAGATACTTATGTACAGAAACATTTATAAAAACATCCATACATATATATATGGGAACGTTGTTTGGAGCTTAAAAGTATATTTAATTGATGCAGAACCACCTGTGGTAGTTCTGACGAAGTCTGCATTAGTCAGATGAAAGCGCTTAACTGTATGAATCGTATGTGTTGGTGGAGTTTTTTAATTATTTCTGGCTTTCGTAATAAATTGTTTTTACTGTCCAAGCCGAGGAGTGCATTGCCATCCAGTACCAGAACATTTGTGGATGTTATGTTGTAGCTGTGTTGGTTTATAAATGACAAATAGAAATACCAACAGTCTTGTCAGATGGATGAGGAATTACCCCTTGGAAAGGGGGAATTTCCTCCCACTGCCATTTGTAATCTAGATGAATGATCTTCAGAATCCATTTGTCTTAAACTATCTGTTGCCAAAGAGGATGTGCATGGGAGCATTGTAAAAAAAAATAATGCAAAGACAATTCGATAACACGACTATTCTTCGGTACTCATCTGTCAACCAGAATCTGCTCACGAAATAGTCTAAGGGCTATATATGTCAAAGAAAGATTTACACTACTATCTTCAGCTCCTGACAGGCTTGTCATTAACAGGGTAAGGGAGGATAAGAGACCTTACACCACACATCCAGCTACCCAATCTCGCAGGAATAATCACCAAAAATGTCTGTAGCAGCTAATACAATGCAGGAAGAAACAGTAAAAAACCTATTATGTCAACTTTAAAAGCGCTCACCAAATTAACCCAATCCATAGCCCTAGACAATTTACACATTAAAGCCACACTTCAAACCACAAGGCCCAACTGAATCATGTCCAGGCACTGCTATCAATGCAACTGCAAGAAATATCACACAAGGGCAAGATTCAATTAATAAGAAAAAAACTATTATAATATAGGAGATCCCACCTTATGCTTGACTCCAGATTAGACCACTTGGAAAATCAAGCTAGGAGAAAAACCATCTGCATACTAGGCGTACCAGAGGCTATAGAAGAGAATGACCTACACGCCTTTATCCCTCAAGAGTTACAGAAGTTGCTCGATAACCATACCAAACTCATAATAGAGAGATCTCATATAGTTACACTGCATTCACAAAACACTAGATACCCCAGACAATTTATCTTCAAATTACTTAACTATGTCGACAAAGAAATAATTTTAAATAAAGTGAAGGAAGTAGGCTAGAAGTTAAAAATATCTAGTTCCCACGTGAGTTTAATTCCTGATTATAGCACAGCTCTATTTATTTAAAAAAAAGCCCTAGCTCCATACTTTGAGAAAAGAGGTATATGGTCCACTTACAATTCCCTGATGCCTCTGAACACTTCAATGAGAGGATATACCTTCTATTTCAATGCAGACGAAGAAATAGAACAGCATTTACCTTCTGGAGTGCAAGCCAAAAAAAGCTATTCGCTGAAATTACGGTTAACCAGGAATGTATGGAAATAACCCCACCAGGCACCAAGAGGAAAGAATGGCTTCAGACCCCATCCCCTATCAAAGATAATCCTACAGTGAAAGACTATTGCAAGAAAGCAGCACAAACTGACAGGAATGATAGCCAGGAGAGTGCAAAAGCTTCTTTCATTCAGCTGTCAAACAAAAATTATCCACTCATGAGTTTGGAGGGATAAAAAGTACAGTTGTGTACACTTACCACAAATGTAGATGTTTGAGTGTATTCACTGTGCAGTCATTACATTTGGGTTATCTGCCTGCAGGTAGTCCTCAGCCGGCCTGAATAACAGAGTCTTGGATTTGTGCGTCGGATACTGTCTCTTCTTCCATGATGTCAGGTCGTCAGGGGTATAAAACATGCAGCCGATGCCATTACATCAGTTTTTCTTGCCCCACATGTCAGGTGCCCCCACAAAGGGAAGCAATTATATGTTATGTTACACCTCCATCAAAAAGCAAATACACCAGAAAGCTTAAAACAAGAGGCAAAGGTAGAGCCAAGAGAAGTCAGGGGGCTGGAGGGAGGCTAACCAGGACTGCAACAGTGAATACACTCGAACGTCTACATTTATGGTAAGTGTACACAAGTGTACTTTGTTCTTTGTGTTTCACTGTTGCAGTCATTACATTTGGGTTGATTCCCAAAGCTAAGGAAGGGAGGAGGCAGTTTACAGAGCATTAGGGCCAGCTATTAAGCCCTGCAAAACTGCAGTGGCAAAACCAGCTTTGGATTTAGAAAAAATAGGCATGTGGTAATGCTTGATGAAGGTATGTACAAAGCTCCAGGTAGCAGCTTCTAGAATGTCCCTGGTAGGGACCCCTCTGAGAAAGGCTATAGAGGTAGATGCAGCCCTGGTGGAATGTGATCTTATCCCTGTGGGGTAGGTTTTCCATGGTGCTTATAGCAGAAATGAATGCAATGGGCTATCCCCATTTAGAAATGGTTTGCTTTGAAATGGCCCTCCCCTCTGCCCCTGCAGCAAAGCCAACTAGCAGCTGTTCAGATTTTCTGAGAGGCTTAGTCCTGTCCAAATAAAATCTAAGTTGTCTGTGCACGTCCAAAGAGTGCAGAATTCGTTCTCCTTTGTTTTGTGGATTCGGGAAAAAGGTAGGCAAATGAATGGACTGATTTAGGGCCACACTAGACACCACCTTGGGCATAAAGGAAGGATTGGTCCTGAGGGAAACCCTGTCTGCATGGAAGATAATGAAGGGCTCCACTGCCATGAGGGCCTGTAATTCAGACACTCTTCTTGCTGAAGTGATGGCTGGAAGGAAGGCTGTTTTCCAAGAAAGGAATTTCAACTCTGCAGTTGCAGCTGGTTCAAATGGAGGGAGAGAGTATCATGGGCTGCGAAAGTGCTTCACTGAGTACCGGCAAACTGGCGACTAGCTTAACAGAAGCTTTGTCGGCAGTTTTCGACCTATGCGGTCTGTCTCTGTCTTTATCCTTACGTTTTTTCGGAATATCGGTAGTCGGATGGCTTACCGAAGCCATTTCTGGATAGTTAAACCGAGTACCAAAATAATTTGCTCCAAAAATAGACCGACGACGAACAGTTCGGGGGTTGAATAAGGCACAAAACCGACAGCGAGGGATGTCGTGGTCTGGGCCTAAGCAAGAAAATGAAATCTTTATGAGGTATTTGCTTTCCACAGGTAAGACAATTGTTAACTTTTACTGACATCGATTAAGAGCAAGGAAAAGGATCCGCAATGGGGTACTTAGCTTTTTCAAGACTTCGGTTCTGAAACTCGAAAACGAAAATTTCAGGAGTCGGCTGACCGGCACGTGTGAACTGCTTCTGCTTTGGCCACCGCAGGGTAAGACAGACTGATGTAATGGCGTCGGCTGCATGTTTTATACCCCTGACGGCCTGACGTCATGGAAGAAGAGACAGCATCCGACACATGAATCCAAGACTCTGGTATTCAGGCCGGCTGAGGGCTACCTGCAGGCAGATAACCCAAATGTAATGACTGCAACCATGAAACACGAAGAACATCAAGTGATCCATTGGGAGGATGGGATTCCTTTGACCTATGAAGTTGAATTGCTCAGATCCTCATGGGACAACAAGACATCTAACTCTTCATGACCCCAAACAATCATAAGCTCTGGCATACAATGTGTCTGAGGTAAGAAATAGACATTCAGATCAAACTACAACAGCATTCACTACTACTTCCCCTGTCTCGTTCCACAATTACCTGTGAAGGTCATAAGAAAGAGATCCTACTGGGGGAGACCTGACTGCGGTAGACTTTCACATTACACCTGTTTATCTAATGGTTTCAAAAAAAAGCTTTGTTGCATGTGTTGCTTAGCTGCTTCAGTTATGTCACAGGTTCATATGTAGGTACTAGGCTATTGGCCCAAGGGCCTAAGTAAGCCTAGCCAACAAGTTTCCCTGAGTTACACCATCCAAGAAAGTTATTTTCCTGTGCCCCTGTCGAGCAGAGCCACGGAAGTGATCCCCGGGGTGTATTTCCTATTTCCCATCCACTCATCAAGATTTTTCTTGAAGAGTGCTAATGAGGAACTTTGCTTGACATAGATAGGTAGCTTGTTCCAGAGTATGGGAAGTCTCTGGGACAGGAATATGTCCCTCCAGCATATCCTGTTTATTGTGGTGACAAGGTTTAGGTCCCTAGAGCGTGTAGCTCGGAGGGATTGGGATTTCTTTAGGTGCAGCATGTCCAACAGCTCTGGGTTTGACTTAGCTTTATATGTTAGGTAAAGATCACCTTGGAGTACAAGATATGCTATGGATTAAAGCTGGAGTTTTTTGAAACGGTCAGTGTAGGGCATCTGTTTGAAGCCAGCAATCCTCTTTGTGAGGTACTTCTGTGGTCTTTCCAGCTACTGCAGATGTCTTGTGAGGGACATTCCAAAAGGAGCACTGTACTCTATAATGGGTCTAATGAGTGTCGAGTAGAGGGGAAAGTACAGTTGTGTACACCTACCATAAATGTAGATGTTCGAGTGTCTTCACTGTTGCAGTCATGACTGTAGGGTTCTCCCCTGCCGGCAGGCAGCCCTCGGTCGGCCAGAATCCCAAAGTCTGGGTCCGGCGTCGGCTGTTCAGCCATGCTCCCTGATGTCAGAGCGCCAGGAGTACAAAGCTGACAGCCGATGCCATCTTCTCCAATTTTTCTTGCCCCAGATGTCAGGAGTCCCAAAATGAAAAAGGTCCCAAAACCTTTGCAAATACACCTCAGAAAAATGGTGAAAAGTAAAAATAAGAGGGGACAGGAGGGAGAATTAGACTGCAACAGTGAAGACACTCGAACATCTACATTTATGGTAGGTGTACACAACTGTACTATGTTCATCATGTTTCACTGTTGCAGTCATGACTTTAGGGTAGAATCCCAAAGCTGAAAGAAAGGGAGGTGGTCATAAAGAGGAAGGGGTGGCTAAAAGGCCCTGCAAGACTGCAGAGGCATAGCCTGCCCTAGACTTAGAGTAGAGAGGTAGATTGTAGTGCTTAGAAAAAGTATGCACTGAACTCCAAGTTGCAGCTTCCAAAATGTCTTTGGTAGGAACTCCCTGAGGAAGGCCAGAAGTGGCAGCAGCTCTGGTGGAATGAGTCCTATACCCCTGGGATTTGCTTTCCATGGTGTGAATAACAAAATCTGATTCCATGAGCAATCCATTTAGAAATGGTCTGTTTTGAAATGGCTTTACCTTGGGAACTTGAGGCATAAGAAACAAACAATTGTTCTGATTTTCTGATGTCCTTGGTTCTGTCCAGGTAAAAACGTAGTTGTCTGTGTACATCCAAGGAATGTAAGATCCTTTCCCCTTTATTTTGAGGAGTGGGGAAAAAGGTTGGCAAGTGGATAGTTTGATTTAAAGCCACTTTGGAAACCACCTTAGGCATGAAGGTAGGATTAGTCCTCAAAGATACCCTGTCTTGATGAAAAATAATATAAGGTTCCACAGCCATAAGAGCTTGTAACTCTGAAACTCTCCTGGCAGAGATTAGGGCTAACAAGATAGCTGTTTTCCAAGATAAAAACTTGATGTCAGAAGAGGCAGCAGGCTCAAAAGGAGGCACGGTTAGTTTTTCCAAAACATAGTTTTGATCCCAAGCAGGAATGGGAGGAGATCTAGGAGGTCTTAAGTTCTTAGCTCCTCTGAGAAACTGTCTCATGAGCTGGTGGGACAAGATGGGAGGGTCTGTATTATAAATGAGCATTTTCTGGCTTGTTAAACTTGATTTCTGTATTAGTAGCTGTATTTAGAGCACAACCAAAAGCTGTTTGCTGAATTTCCTGTTTGCACTTAATTTTAAATCGTTTTTTTCTTAAAACTTGCATATTTTCTGTCCTTGACCTAGCACTCTTGTGTGGGGTCATTTACTGCACTGTTATAACTTGATATTACTTGTGAACCTCTGCTATCTCTGTAAAAACAAAACAAAAAAATCTTGCTTTTTTCCCACTTTTCTGAGAGTTAAAAAAGTTCAGTTACAGGCTTGCTGTTCCTGAACTGTTTGAAAGTTTCTGTGAGGCCATTTTTGCTTGGGCTGAGGGAGGGTCTCTGTGTTCATCAGTGGCAGTGACTAACATTGAGCAGCTTCCCTGACCCCGGAGAGGTGGTTACTGACTTGAAACTGTAGTTTTATTGGCCACTAGGGGTCATTTCCATAACTCCTTCATCTTCCTCTCTTAAAACCTAGTTGCCTCAGGTTTGAGCGTCTTTTCAGGCTTGTTGGCTGTTGGTGAAGCACCTCCAAGAGGAAAAAACGCTGAGAGAAGAAGGGAGCCAGTTTTGAGATTTTAAGTATTTTTTCTCTGTTTATTTGCTAAGTTTTTCTGCATAGCTGCCTAGCTTGAGCATTTTCTGGCTTGTTAAACTTGATTTCTGTATTAGTAGCTGTATTTAGAGCACAACCAAAAGCTGTTTGCTGAATTTCCTGTTTGCACTTAATTTTAAATCGTTTTTTCTTAAAACTTGCATATTTTCTGTCCTTGACCTAGCACTCTTGTGTGGGGTCATTTACTGCACTGTTATAACTTGATATTACTTGTGAACCTCTGCTATCTCTGTAAAACAAAACAAAAAAAAAATCTTGCTTTTTTCCCACTTTTCTGAGAGTTAAAAGTTCAGTTACAGGCTTGCTGTTCCTGAACTGTTTGAAAGTTTCTGTGAGGCCATTTTGCTTGGGCTGAAGGAGGGTCTCTGTGTTCATCAGTGGCAGTGACTAACATTGAGCAGCTTCCTGCCCCGGAGAGGTGGTTACTGACTTGAAACTGTAGTTTTATTGGCCACTAGGGTCATTTCCATAACTCCTTCATCTTCCTCTCTTAAAACCTAGTTGCCTCAGGTTTGAGCGCCTTTCAGGCTTGTTGGCTGTTGGTGAAGCACCTCCAAGAGGAAAAACGCTGAGAGAAGAAGGAGCCACTTTTGAGATTTTAAGTATTTTTCTCTGTTTATTTGCTAAGTTTTTCTGCATAGCTGCCTAGCTTGAGCATTTTCTGGCTTGTTAAACTTGATTTCTGTATTAGTAGCTGTATTTAGAGCACAACCAAAAGCTGTTTGCTGAATTTCCTGTTTGCACTTAATTTTAAATCGTTTTTTTCTTAAAACTTGCATATTTTCTGTCCTTGACCTAGCACTCTTGTGTGGGTCATTTACTGCACTGTTATAACTTGATATTACTTGTGAACCTCTGCTATCTCTGTAAAACAAAACAAAAAAAAATCTTGCTTTTTTCCCACTTTTCTGAGAGTTAAAAGTTCAGTTACAGGCTTGCTGTTCCTGAACTGTTTGAAAGTTTCTGTGAGGCCATTTTGCTTGGGCTGAAGGAGGGTCTCTGTGTTCATCAGTGGCAGTGACTAACATTGAGCAGCTTCCCCTGCCCCGGAGAGGTGGTTACTGACTTGAAACTGTAGTTTTATTGGCCACTAGGGTCATTTCCATAACTCCTTCATTTGTCCTCAGAGGAGTGGTTTAAGGCAGTAACTTGTAGTTTATTGGCCATTTTGGGTCATTTCCTGTCTTTTTCCAGCCCCTGCTATAAAGCACGCTTTAGCGCCGATTAGCTGATTTAGCCGATGAAGGAGTTGCTACTGTTGCACACTAGGGCAGCCGTTAAGCAGGTTTAAACTATTCGGCTACCTAAAGTCCACTCTTCAAATTTTCCCTTAAAACTACCTTCCTCGAACTATACTACTGATCTAATCAGCGATCCTATAATTAAAGATCATCTCTACTTGACTCCAAGTAGACTATTCTCTATCTGTTAAACGTAGCACTTGCTCCTACAGTACTTATTACCTTGATACGGCACTCTTGTCATAGATAGTACCCCAAAAGGCAACCCCCATTTCTCGTCACCCACGCCCCCGAATCTTTTAAAGTTTTTTTGTCTATTCCTTCTAGCATGTCGAGGGATCAGTTGCTAGTGTCCTCTCCTGCTCAGCTGGTGAACCTGAATATTGAGGCAATGTTACAATTGCCTCATGTACACAGACAACCCTCTCCTCCTCCCACAAAACACAAATACATGCGAGATGCAACTATACGGCCAAACTGGAGGCTGAGCTCTTCAACATAGGACTGGCAAGACCAGTCAGGAGGAGAAGGTTACCACACACACTATAGACCCAGTCTCACATATTACCATTACAACCTCAAATCATACACATAAACACACAAAGACATACTGGAGGCTCTGATCAAAAATCTACCAAAACAGCAGAGGCCACCAAAGCAGACACCCAAACAACCACCACCTCAGAACACAACACCTGCAACACATAGACCTCACAGTCAGAGTGTCAAACAGTCACAGCCCTTAAGGCCAAACACAATGCCAGACACACTAGTCATTGGTGACTCCATAGTCAGACACACTGACGCCCCGCCACCAGACTGAGTAAGGAGAAGGTCACAGTAAGCTGCCTGTCGGGCGCTAGAATCCGCCACATAACGCAAGCACTCAGGTCTCTCAACAGCAGGTACAAATATGACTCAGTCATTGTCCACGCTGGTGTAAACGACCTGAGACGCACCTCCTTGGACTACATGAAAAGAGACATTGAGGAGCTCTCTGATTATGTAGCCCAGACAGGTATGACCCTGACCTTGAGCAGTATCCTACCTTCACCAAGAATGATGCCACAATACAGAGATAAGATGATCAGCTTTAACAATTGGCTTAAACACTGGTGTCATTCAAAGGGGATCCAGTGTCTGTCTGCCTGGGATGACATGCTGGACAAGCCACGCTGTTTCAAGGGACGGCTTGCACCTGTCACCCTGGGATTCCGGATATTGGCAAAGGCTCTTGCCACCCCATAGTGCCTTTTTAGGCAAGGCTCAAATTCTAAACCTACCACCCTAGAACACAAAAAAGGAAAAACTAAGGGTAATGCTGCTCAATGCCAGAAGTCTAAATCTCAAAATGCACGCACTGAGGCCCTTCTCAGTATGGAGAACATCGATGTCTGTGCTGTGACAGAAACCTGGTTCAAGGCTCCTGAGAGCACCCCAGCTATCAGGTTTTACCTCATATCATGCTCCGCCCCAAAATCTGGACAATACTAAGAAAGGAGGGGGTATCCATATTCATCAAGGACACCCACACCTCAAGACTGGTGGCAACGCACGATGCATCGGAGACCATCCAGGTGCAATTAACCATAGGCAAGACTGCTCTGCAAATTGTAGCATGTTACAGGCCACCTCACAAACTCAGGAACCTCACATGGCCTTCCTGAAAACACTAGAGGGGATAAATGTATCACCAAACACCATCATACTAGGTGACTTCAATTACCCTAATATAGACTGGGAACACTACTCAAGCCCAAACACCCTAGCCCAAAAGTTCCTGGAATTCATAAACTCAAATGCCATGGAACAACTAGTCACCATCCCCACAAGAGGAGATAACATACTTGATCTCATCATCACGAACATGGGAGCACAATGTTCAACACCAGAGGTGTACCCCTCACTGGTGAGATCAGACCACAACTAATCTCGCTGGAGGTCCTCATCCCACCCCACCTGAAATAAAAAAGACCACAGTAAAGAACTTCTCAAAAGCCGACTTCACACTTCTAAAGACTAGTGTGGTCTCCTTTAAGGCCCCCGAGTCGGCGGAAAACAGTACTCAAGCCGCTGAATCACTTACAAATGCCTTCTACCAGCACCTGCAGGACTGCATGGATAAGGCAATCCCAAGCAAAACAAAGACTCTTTGTACCAAAGGCAAGCGTCCAGTCTGGTGGACCCCAGCCATAAACAAACTCTACAACAAAAGGAGGAAGCTACTACAAGATAGAGCAAAATCCTTAAAAGGTAAGACACCCTTGATCACTATAAGTAAAAAACTAAGAGCTCTCATAAAATCATCCAAAGCAAATTTCGAGAGAAAAATAGCTAAAGACTCAAAAGACAATCATAAGGCCTTCTTTAGCTATAGTTAGAAACCTGGGAGGAAACTCCCAGATATGCTCAGAGCTAGTTCAAATGATGTGAAGATTACTGATCCTACAGACATTGCCAACATACTGGCTGACAGGTTCAGTGCAAACTTCTCCCCCAAAAGGAGAGATATCTATACCAAACGATTGCAGCCCCCAAACATCTCCAGCCCAAGTGAGAACTGCTCTCTCCAAAGCAAAAACACAGCATCCATGGGACCTGATGGTGTCCCCGGCTGTGTGCTCCATGAACTCAATGAGGAATTAAACCCACAGCTAGGACAGCTGTTTAATCAAAGTCTTACCTCTGGATACGCACTCCAGGAGTGGCGCACTGCAACTGTGGTACCACTTCACAAAGGCGGTGCCTCCACCGACCCTGGAAATTACCGCCCATTAGCTTGACAAGCCTTATCTGCAAAGCCATGGAGAGGATCATAATGGACCTCATAAATAAAGACATAGGGAATTTGCAGACTTTGGATCCAACCCAGTTTGGCTTTGTCAAAGGCAGATCATGCCTTTAAACTTGGTTGACTTTTTCAAACAGTCACCAAAGCCATTGATGAGGGAAAGGCAGTCCATACAGCCTACCTCGATCTGGCTAAGGCCTTCGATACAATACCCCATTCGGTATCATTGAAAAACTCATCAGCTTAAATGTCAACCCATACATCACAAGATGGGTTGCAAACTGGCTGAGTGACAGAACCCACAGGGTCAGAGTTGCTGGCGCCATGTCAGACTCAAAGCCTGTCACAAGTGGTGTCCCACAGGGCTCAGTCCTGGGCCCACTCTTGTTTGGCATCTACTTTTCCAAGTACAAGCAAACACAGGAGGGTTATGGCTGACAGAGTTTGCAGATGACTGCAAACTGGGCATAGTAGAAAACACATCTGACACAGATATCCTTCAGAAGGGTCTCACAGAAACGGATAACTGGTGCCAGAGCCACGCCTAAAGTTAAATGCCAAAAATGCATAGTCATACCCTTCGGGAAAACAAGGTTACCCCTAGCTACCAAATAGGTGGAAATCCACTGAGCACAGAAGAAGTTATCAGGGACCTGGGGACCCAGGTTGATAGTAGTCTGTCATTCGACACCCATGTAGCTAAAGTAGTTAGGAAGACCTTCTACATTGCCCACCTTATCATGAAGGGATTCTCATCTAGATCAAGGGAGGTCATAGTCCCTTTACTCATCACTCATCAGACCAATGATTGAGTACAATGCCCCATTCGGAATGTATCTGACCCGACACTTGCAGCAGCTGGAGAGGCCACAAAAGTTCCTCACCAAAAGGATAAAGGGTCTCAAAAATCTGTCCTATGCTGCCCGACTGAAAGAACTCCAGCTCTATTCAGTCGCCACCGCTTGCTCAGAGGTGACCTTTGCCTAACATACAAGGCCATGTCAAACCCAGATTTGATGAATATGCTTCACCTCAAAAATCTAGATCCATCAGAGCCACAAGGGCGGAGACTTAAACCTTGACATGGCTATTAATAGGACGTGCTGGAGGGATAGATTCATCACCCAAAGACTCCCTATGCTGTGGAACAAAATCCCGTACATGTGAGGCAGAGCACTGGCTGGCCTTGTTCAAGAGAAATCTTGACCAATGGATGGGAGATCGCAGATATACCCCAGGGATTACCTCAGTGTCACTGCTCGACAGAGGCACAGCAAAATAATGGGTATAGTTCCCCATACTAAAGGGGTGGCGTAAGCCACAAAACGATGGGCTAGGCTTGTAAATGCCCTCGGGCAGATAGCCTAGTATGAACCTATGAACCTATGAGCAGAAATAGCAGAGGCATGTATCTTAATGGAAGAGAAAGAGAGACCCTTATGTAAGAGATCTGTCAAGTAAAGTAAAATTAAGGTAATGTTAGGAAGAAGAGGATCAGAATCCTGAGCCTGCATCCAGGAACAAAATCTTTTCCATTTTCCTGCATAAGATTTTCTAGTGCTAGGACGTCTGGCTTCTAAAATGACATCCACAACCTGCTTGGGTAGGAAAGAAGAAATCAAAGGCTCTGGATTAACCAGGCCACCAGGCTGAGAGTTCTGACATGAGAGTGTAGAACCTGACCCTGATGTTGGCACAGAAGGTTCGGAGACTGAGGTAAAACCCAAGGGGGCTCCAGACATAGGTTTTTTAGAGTAGGATACCAAAACTGCCGAGGCCAATTTGGAGCCAGCAAGATTATCATCTTGGGCTTGTCCTGTTTTATCTCCAATAAGACCCATGGAAGAAGAGGAAGAGGCGGAAAGGCATATCCCGAGAGGTTCCTCCAACTGAATGACAGGGCATCCACTTTCTAAGCTTCTCTGTGGAAAGTCCTGGTGCAAAAATTCTGTAGTTGATGATTGAGATGGGATGCAAAGAGGTCTATGCGAGGACATCCCCAGACTGCTGTTATCATCCTGAATATTTTGGTGTCCAGCATCCACTCGTGTGGATCCGAAAGGTTTCTGCTCAGACTGTCTGCCAGGAAGTTTTTTTTCCCTGGTAGAAACTAAGCTTGAAGATCCAGATTGCAAGCTAGAGCTGTGTTCCATAGATCCATGGCTAGTCTGCAAAGGGGGTAGGAATGAGATCCCCCTTGCTTGTTTATGTACCACATAACTGTGGTGTTATCTGTCCGTATTAGTAGTTGTCTTGGTTGTAAAAGATTCCTGAAGGCCAATAGAGCTTTCTGAACGGCTAAAATTTCCTTTAAATTGATATGCAGGTGCTTCTGATCCTTTGTCCAAAGGCCCTGCAGACAGTTGCCCTGAAAATGGGCTCCCCAAGCATAATCCGAGGCATCTGTGGTTAGAATCTGAGTGGCAGACGGAAGGGTTTCCCTTTGTTTAGAGCACATGCCCTGGACCACCAAAGAAATTCCTTTTGAAGGCAAGGAAGGACGGAGATCAGTATGTCTAAACTGTGGCAATGCTGAGACCATACACTTTTTTGGTACCACTGTATTTTCCTCATGTGTAGTCTTGCATATGGTACGAGAAGGATGCAGGAGGCCATGTAACCCACAGCCTGCAGGAATTTCCTTGCAGATAGTTGAGTTAAAATTGCCAAGGTTTTGAAAGTTGAAGCCAGCTGTAATTGTTTTTCGGATGTCAGAAATGCCATCTGGGTTGTGGTGTTTAGAAGAGCACCCAGACAGGTTATCTGTTGTGATGGTGTCAAATTGGACTTTTTTATGTTTACAGAGAATCCCAGGAACTTGAGGAGGTTCTGTACAAATTCTAGATGCTGGAGTAAGACATCCTTGCTGTCTGCCTGAATTAGACAATCGTCCAGATAAGGGTAAATTTGAATCCCCTTGAGTCTGCAGTAAGCTACTACTGGAGCCAGGCATTTGGTGAAGACCCTGGGCGCAGTAGCTAATCCAAAGGGCAGCACAGAGAATTGAAAGTGCCTCGATCCGGCTATGAACCTGAGGTATTTTCTGTGATCCTGCCTGATGGGAATGTGCAAATATGCCTCCTTTAAATATAAAGTTACCATCCATGCATTTTTGGACAGCATTGGAAGTAGCTGCTGTAGAGTAAGCATCTTGAATTTTGGTATCTCTAAAAAGGTGTTCAAGACCGACAGATCCAGAATGGGTCTCCATGAGTTTTGCTTCCTTGGGACTAGAAAAAGCCTTGAATAAAACCATTTTCCCCTCTCTGAAAGAGGAACCAGTTCTATGGCATTCATAGCCAAAAGAGCTTCCACCTGGTTTAAGGCCTCCATCCATTGATGTTTTGGAAGGTCTGGCCAACCGCTTGGCCTTGGCAAGGTATGAAAATGGAATTTGTAACCTCTTAAAACCACATCTAAAACCCATTTGCCTTGGGTTATTTGAGTCCAATTTTGATAAAAAAGAGAGAGTTTTCCTCCAAGAGGGGCATCCAGGGAAGAAATTCCTGTAGCCCCACAGAGGGAGTCATTGAGTTTGTTTCCTTTGAGATTGTGACCTGTCCTCTCCTCCCCTAGGGGTGGAAGCAGTCCACTGTCTTGGTCTATAAGCAGCTTGTGATTGAGGCCTCCCTCTGGAACGTCTATATCTGCCCCTCTGAGGCCTGTCTGAAGTGGGAAAGGACCCATTTTTCGAAGGCCAATTCCTGCTAAATCTAGGAGGCTGTACTTGTAAGAAATCTTTAACTGTTTGCATTGATTTCGCCTTATCCTCCATCTTTTTAATCACCTCTTCAGCTTTCGATCCAAACAAAACATTAGGCTGAACAGGAGCATCCAATAATTTTGCCTTTACCTGTTCAGGTAAATTTTGTTCCTTAAGCCATGCATGCCTCCTAATGACTGTGCCAGAGGCCGCAGCCCTACAAGAAGCCTCCAAGGCATCAAATCCACAGTGTAAACCATGCTTCCCAACCTGTTCAGTGGTATGCAATAAGTCATGTAATTCCTTATCCTCTGCACAGGCAGAAATGGAAGTAAGCTTTTGTTTTAAGACAGACAATAGAAATTGCTGGTATTTGAACATATGAAACTGACAGTTTAAAGCCCTAATGGACAAAGTAGCAGAAGTGTACACCTTTTTGCCCCATCTTTCTAAGGATCAAGAATCCTTTTCAGTAGGAGTAGAATTTTTGGCAGAAGCGGCCTTCGCTCCCTTAGGACCCTGAGAAATGGTTTCAGGGTCAGCAGAAGGGTTCTTGTATAAAAACTGATGGGAATCAGGAACCCTGTAATATCTATCAGGTTTCACAGGAGCAGGAGGAAAAGAGTCAGGGGTTAAGTTAGCCTCCGAAAAGGCATCATCCACAATACCAAAACAGGAGGAATAGCCAGGGGTCTATGCTGGGGAAGAAGCAGAAATTCCCTCAGCCTTTTCTTGGATTCCGAATACTCCTGTCCTTCCCAGTGGAAATGTTCCCTCATTTCATGCAAAGTTTCCCCAAAAGAGAAATCCTCAGGGGGAGAGGCTGAAGGAATGGATTCTTCAGCATCAGAATCCTCATAAGGAGGGAAAGAATATTCCTGATCAGAAGAAGAAACTGAGGAAACAGAAGCCTGATCAGAGGAATCATAAGAAATATCCTGCCTTGGCCTTTTGTCTGGAGGGGGATGAAAACCCCTAATCATAGTAAGTAAATCCTCCTCCATCTTGAGTAACTGTTTCTGTGACTTGGGAGCCGGTTCAGAAGAAGCCTGTGTAGAAGATTTTGATTTTGAAGGAGTCTTTGCCTTTGTCTTTGCCTTTATTAGTAGCTGAGTAGGCCTGAAAACCCCTTCGGAAGCCGGTACCTGCACAGCGGCTCCAGACCCATCCGAAGGAGCACTGTCCGAAGGTCCTGCAACAGAAATATTTAAAGGCCTGGTTGGCTCCTCATGACAGTCCGTTTCAGCCATTGGTTCTGAAATGGCCGATGACAGGGGCTGCAAAAGCGCCTCACTGATGATGGCCGAACCTGAAGCTGGCTCCGCTTGTGTGCTATCATCAGATTTGGACCTCAGAGGCCTGTCTTTATCCTTGCGACGTTTATGAACTCCGGTAGCCGGGACCATATCCGACGTCATTTTGTAGTTAAAGCGCCTACCGAAGTAATGAAAAGCAAAACTGTACCTTCGCTTAATTGTACGTTGATTGAATCTAGCACAAAACCGACAACTAGCTACATCGTGGTCAGGGCCCAAGCAAGGAATACAGTAAGAATGAAAATCCTTATGAGGTATTTGCTTCCCACATGAAATACAATTATTAACTTTTTCTGACATCGGAGTGGAGCAAGAAAAAAGTTTCCCTAACGGGGTACTTAGCTTTGAGTGGAGAAGAAAGTCTTCGGACCGAAGTATATCAGTAAAATTCGTCAGGAGTCCACCGACCGGCAAATGTGAACTGCTATCACCGCACAGCAAGAAAGACTGGAGAAGATGGCGTCAGCTGTCAGCTTTGTACTCCTGGCGCCTGACGCCAGGGTGGGCAGCCGACGCCGGACCCAGACGTTGGGATTCTGGCCGACCGAGGGCTGCCTGCCGGCAGGGGAGAACCCTACAGTCATGACTGCAACAGTGAAACACAATGAACATCAATTACCTCTTTTTTCCTGGATGAGAACCTTTTTTGTGATGAGGTATGCCATGCAGAAAAATTTCCTAGCTACTGTGGTGATGTGACTATCAAAGGAGAGACTACTGTCCACCTGGGTCTCAAGGTCTCTTATCACACATTTGGCATTAAGCAGACTGCCACCTATGTGGTAGTTCATGGGTACATAGTTTTTACCAAAGGGGATGACAATGCACTTTTTGGCATTGAGCTTGAGGCCATGGCACTGACACCAGGCATCTGTCTCAGTGAGGCCCTTCTGTAGGATGTCCACATCATTTGGGGACTCGACTATGGCTCCTAGTTTGCAGTCATCTGCAAACTTCATTAGCCAAAGGCCTTCTGTGTTAGCCTGTACTTCAAAGAAGTAGATACCAAACAGGAGAGGTCCCAGGACTAAACCCTGTGGTACTCCACCTGTCACTGGTTTGAAATCAGATTTGGAGTCTACAGCTTTTACAGTGTGGGTTCTGTCAGTGAGCCATTTGGCAACCCATTTTGTGAAGTACAGATTTATACCTAGTTTAGTGAATGTATCTATAATTCCAGAATGGGGGATGGTGTTGAAAGCCTTGGCGAGGTCAAGATAGGCTGTGTGAACCACCTTATCCTCATCTACAGCTTTGGTGACTGCCTCAAAGAAGTCGATCAGGTTCAGGAGGCATGATCTGCCTTTCACAAACCCGAACTGGGTGGGGTCTAGAGTTTGGAGGTTACCAATGTCTTTGTTTATGAGTTCCATGATGATACGTTCCATGGCCTTACAGAACAGGCTTGACAGGCTAATAGAGGAATAGTTCCTGGGAACAGTGGTGGCTCCCCCTTTGTGGAGTGGGATAACTGTTGCTGTGCACCATTCAGTGGGCACAAGGCCTGATGTGAGGCTATGAGCCAGTTCGTTCTGAAGTACGTGTAAAATGCAGCCTGGGATGTTGTCCTGTTCCATGGATGCTGTGTTTTTGGCTTTAAAGAGTGCAGCCTTTACCTGCATAGTTGTGATTATTCTTCCTGTACACACACACACACACATATATATATATATATATATATATATATATATATATATATATGTGTATATATATATATATATTTATGAGCCCTCTAGGCAGTGAGAGGGGGGTAAAGTTAGCACTGAACCTATCTGCCAGGATGTTGGCAATATCAGTGGGTTCTGTAAATTTCGTGCCGTTGTGCTGTAACTCAGAGCAGATCTGGGTGTTGCCATTGAGATTCCTGACATAGCTATAGAATGCATTGTGGTTTTCCTTAGAATCAGTGGTGATTTTGTTTTCGTAGCTAGCTTTGGAGGATCTTATAAGGGATCTTAGCTTCTTACTGAGGCTCACCAAGGAGCTCCTCCTCTTATGGGATTTTACTCTTTTGCAACAGTTTCTTCCTTCTGTTGTAGAGTTTGTTTATAGCAGGGGACCACCAGATTGGCTTCCTTTTTTTTGGAGAATAGCATCTTGGTTCTGTTTGGGATAGCATGATCCATGCACTCGTGTAAGTGCTTATAGAGTGCATTTGTGTAGGATTCAGCAGTCGTAACTGTATTGTCCATCTGCATGGGTGTCATGAAGTTCGCCACTTTTGTCTTAAGAAGCATGAAGTTGGCTTTGGAGAAATTTTTTACCACGGTTTCCTTAATGGGGGGGTGGGACGTGGATATCAAGGGTGATTAGCTTATGGTCGGATCTGACAAAGGAACTGACTTCAGGTGTGGAACACCAGTCACTCATGTTGGTAATGACTAGGTCTAGGATACTGTTGCCCCTGGTGGGGGTGTGGATAAGTTGATCCAGGGCACTGGAATTTATGAATTCCAGAAAGCATTGAGTGAAGGAGTTGGTACACGAGTAGTTTTCCCAGTTAATGGTGGGGTAGTTGAAATCACCCATTATTAGGGTGTTTGGTTGAACCCTAATATTTTCCAGTATATCAAGAAAAGAGGAGTGGGAATCCCGGGGCATGGTGGGGGACCTGTAGCATGCTACAATTTGGATTGCAGTTTTGCCCAGAGTTAGTTGCACTTGGATAACCTCGGATGCATTATGCTGAGCAACTAGCCTGGAGGTGTGGATATCCTTAATGAATATGGACACACCTGTGCCTTTGGTGTTTCGGTCCAGGTTAGATGGCTGAAATGTGTGGTATGAGTTATAGCCTGGTAATGCAGGGGTGCACTCTGGAGCCTGGAACCAGATCTCAGTCACTGCACAGATGTCGATGTTCTCCATTTTAAGGAGTGCCTCGAGGGAGTGCATTTTGAGATTTAGACTTCTAGCATTGAGTAGCATTACCCTCAGTTGTTGCTTGCCTGTTCCTGTTACGGTGGTTAATTTGTCATTTGAACCTTGCCTAAAAAAGGCAGTATAGTGGTGGCAAGAGCCTTAGCTGGTATCTGGAATCATCTCTGGTAAAGCATCAACCATGTCGTCCCAGGCAGACAGATACTGTATCCCCTTAGAATGACACAGAAGCTTAGCCAATTGTTGAAGTCAATCATTTTGTCCTTGTACTGTGGTATCATTTTGGGCAATGGCAGGATGCTATTCAGGGCTAGGGTCATACCTGCCCGGGCTACAACATCGGAGAGCTCTTCCATGTCTCTTTTCAAGTAGTCCAGGGAGGTACACCTCAGGTAGTTCACACTAACATGGACAATGACAGTCATATTTGTACTTGTTGTGGAGTGACCTGAGTGCATGGGTTATGTGGTGGATCCTGGCACCCGACAGGCAGCTGAAAGTAACCTTCTCTTTGTTTAGCCTGATGAGTGGGACATCAGTGTGCCTGACTATAGAGTCACCTATGACTAGTGTGTTAGTTACGATGTTTTGCCTTATGGGCTGTGGTTGAGTGGCACACTGTGTCTGTGGGCTATGTGTCATTTGGGTTGTGTTGGGGGGTGGAGGTTGGTTGCGTTTCTGCTTTGGAGGTCTCTGTTGCTTGAGCAGATTATTATTGAGAGCCTCCGCAAATGTTTTTGTGTTTCGACGTGTGGATTTTGGTGGTGTAGGTTTAGTGGGACTATGTGATGAGTGTGGTGTGGTGCAAGTGTTTACCTTCTCCTCTTGACTGTCAAGTTCAGTCTTGGATGGAGACAGCTTTACCTCCAGTTTGGCTAGATAAGTGCATCTCTCACAGGTTGTAGTTTTGAGTGGTAGGAGGAGAGGGTTGTCTGTGTACATGAGGCAATTTCTACATTGCCCCAAGATGCCTAGATTCATCAGAAAGACAGGAGAGAACACTGGGAGCTGACCCTTGGGGATGCCTGAATAAAACATTATTTTCTTCTAGAGAAGTGAGGAGAGTGAGTACAAGAGCTGTTTTTCTCTAAGCAAGTGAGGAAAGTAAGTACAAAACTGTTTTCCTCTAGGTAATGAGGAAGGTTAAGTGCTGTAGTAATCTGTAGCTTATTTAGTGCTTACAACAAGTTCTGAACAAGTGCTGAGCACGAATAAGAAAATTCAAGTGCTAAAACCAAGAATCTTTATCTGAAGTAGACTAGTTACAGGAAAGAAACAAGTGCAAGTGCGGCTTTTAAATCAGAAAGTTAGAGAGGGATAAACTGCCCAAACGGCCAATAACTACAATTTCTGGGCCAGAACCACTCCTTATGTGGTAGATAGGTTACCTAGTGCTTACCACTCCCACTGATAAGCTAGTAGGCTTCCCTCCAACACACAATGGCTATGGTCCTGGATACAGCAAATCTGTATCTGGACTAAACTAGTTAAAGGAAGGGGGGAACAAGTGCAAATGCGGGCTTTTAAATCAGGAAGTTCAGAGAGATGGCAAAACTGACCAAACAGCCAATAACTACAATTTCTGGGCCAGAACCACTCCTTATGTGGTAGACAGGTTACCTAGTACTTACCACTCCCACTGATAAGCTAGCAGGCTTCCATGCAACACAGACAAGCTTGGGGGGCTCAGAAGCTTACAAAAAGTCCTGGATATAGGAAATCTGTATCTGGACTAGACTAGTTACAGGAAATGCAGCAAACAAGCGTAATTTTTTTTGCTACAGTTAAGCAGAACACAGGGAGATTCAAGCAAAGTTTTTTTTTTTTGTAAAGGAAAGGGAGAAAGGAGAAACAGAAGATTAGGAAATCCCCACTACTTGCAGAGAGAGAGAGACAGATCACAATATTCAGTGAAAGAAATAACAGAATTGCAGACAGACCACTATATTCACTGAACAAATAAGCATAAAAATAAAATGCAATACTATCTTTAACACTGCAAGTTTGTACTTATCCCAGCTTGTAATGCAGTTGATTGTAGGTATAAAGCAGCCAGCTAAACAGCTATTGCTTAAATGATTTAAAAGATAAATGACTAACACTTAGCCTAGAGGTTTACTCTGTGGTTATAAGAGTTAACACTGAATATGAATGAAGTGGAATAACAGTAACCCACACTACTTGCAGACAGAGTGATTACAATATTCAATGAAAGAAATAACAGAATTGCAGACAGACCACTATATTCACTGAACAAATAAATATAAACATAAAATGCAATACTATCTTTAACACTGCAAGTTTGTACTTATCCCAGCCTGTAATGCAGTTGATTGTAGGTATAAAGCAGCCAGCTTATTGCTGAAATGATTTAAAAGATGACCACAGAGTAAACCTCTAGGCTAAGAGTTAACAATGAATATGAATGAAGTGGAACAACAGTAACCCCCACTACTTGCAGAGAGAGAGAGAGAGAGACAGACAGATCACAATATTCAATGAAAGAAATAACAGATAGTTACAATTTCATGGTAGCACACGTTACATTAGAAAAGCAGTTTTCCTACTTACAACTTTGTAGGTTAGGTTGTAAAACCTTGAATCAGTTTCCTGACATTAGAATTTAAGCCGTACAGTCAGGCATTTCCTGGTTTGAACTTTTGATAGCGGGTTGAACTAAAATGAATTTATATGCTTATGACTAAATTCAAAGCAAACACACAACAATCGCTTCACAATGTGAAGTTTACCTTATGTGGGGATTGTGAATAATGCTCAAGCTAGCAACCCAGTCCAATGACCAGGTCAGGATTTCAACAGACAGTAACACTGATGCTAATCAACTAAGTGACATCAAGAGAGTTGTGTACTTTAACTTTATACAGAGAACATAACTTGACTATAACTTTGTGCAGCTTATAAGGAAGTGTATTATTTTTCAGTATGAGGGGAATTTATTTACACTTTTTAAATCACTGTAAGCAAGATTATCTTTCCTCCAAGAAACAAAACTAAAAAATGAAAAACAGCCAAAGTCTACTGAAATACTGGCAAGGATGAGGTGTGACCAGAAAGGGGTATGTATTTTAATTCACAGCTCTTAACTGGAAGATGATTCTGGAAATAAAGGGCCATCAGGGTAGGTGGTGTAGAGCAGATATAAAGGAAAGCCATCATTTGCTGTTACGGTCCAAATACCAATGTTATCACCTACTATTACAGTTTTTTTGGTGAAATCATTCAGGCAAAAAATAAACAGGAAGACATTATCATAGCAGGAGATTTCAATACTGTACTGGACCCACATTAAATAGACTCTTGGGTAACCATAAGATCCAGATCAAAGTTTTACAACTGTTGAGATCTTTCATGAAAGAATTAGACTTAGCAGATGGTTGAAGAACCCTAAACCCTACCGTTAAAGATTTTAATTCCATAGCACCAAACTGCAAGCAGGATCGACTTTTGGCTTCTTTCCAAATCTTTAGTGAACAAGATTTTCACAAGACATTATTCCTACAATCTGGTCTGATCACTCAGCTACTGAGCTAGAGCTACAGCTAAAGAATATGTACCCTCTTCCTGCTCTCATCCATGTAGCGTTTAGAACTCCTACTGTTAGGATCCACTCAGCACAAACAAAAAATAGACACCTTTATTATACAGTTTTGGAATAATAATGAGAGAAATGATAAAGAGGAATGGGCTAAGGGGAGAATGTTCAAAATGATGGTAAGACAAGAGACCTCCAGATTAAATAAGGAATGAATTAACCAAAAAATAGACAAACTTGTAGCCAAAGAAAAAAATAAGAAAATGGGAAGTATACAAGTCTATAAAAGAAACCAATGTAATAACACGCTCTTCGGCTTTCAAACCATCACAGAAAAAAAAGAAAATTTGAAGTTGGCATTATGCCATATTAAATGAGAAATGGGAAAGATATAAAACGTTGTTTTGGGCACATGGACGTATCTTGCAAAAACTGATAGCCAAAAAGATAGCAGAAAGGTCCTCAGAAATGTGAACTGTAGCAATATGTAAAAGCAATGGCAAAATAACTATCAGCCTCAGAAAAATGAATGATGCCTTTGTCAAACATGCCTTCTATCAACACTATAACTGACGAAATTGCAAAAGAAATTCTTACTTTTCCGAATGATTTTGAACTCAAAAGGCTTTCAACAAAAGAAATCAAGCTCCTCTGCCAGCACGTCACTACGAAAGAAATTGCTAAAGCCATCTTGACTCTCACCTTGGGGAAAGCACCAGGTTTAGACAGTCTAACACCAGACTTTTACAAACAATTTAAGAACCAACTATTACTCCCTGTAAAAAATGTTTCTGAGGAATGTGAAAACCTGCAATGTTTCTCTTATGACTCATTGGTAGCCAAAATACTGATGTTTCTTAAACTCAACAAAGACTAAACTCTGCTCCAGAATTACAGACCAATCTCCCTTTTACAGGTGGAGGCCAAGACTTACGGAAAAATTCTGGCTAACAGACTAAACAAAATTTGACCCAAATTAGACCCTAATCTTCAACAAGTTTTTATCAAGTAGAGATTCAGGAGACCAGACTTGGTAAGACTCTGGAAGACTACTCACAGTCAATGCTGGAAAAAAAAAATAAATACAGCTGCAATTTTGGTTGACTTAAAAAAGCATTTGACTCAGTGGAATGAGAGTTTATTTGGAATCTAATATCTACTTTCAAAACCCCAAGCTCCTTTACTAATAACTGAAATCATTAAATTCCAAGCATATAGCTAGAATGAATACCAAAGGGGTTCTATAGGTTCATAGATAGGTACTAGGCTATTAGCCCTAGGGCCTATATAAGCCCAGCCAAAAAGGTACCCTGGCTTTCACCACCCAAGAAAATTATTTTCCTGTGCCCCTGTCAAGCAGAGCCACAGAATTGATCTCTGCGGTGAATTTCCTATTTCCCATCCAATCATCAAGATTTTTCTTGAAGAGTGCTAATGAGGAGCTCTATTTGACATAGATAGGTAGTCTGTTCCAGAGTATGGGAACTCTCTGGGACAGGAATCTATCCCTCCAGCATGTTCTGTTTATTGTGGTGACAAGGTATAGGTCCCTAGAGCATGTAGCTCGGAGGGATTGGGATTTCTTTAAGTGGAGCATGTCCAACAGCTCTGGGTTTGACATAGCTTTGTATGTTAGGCAGAGATCGCCTCTGAGTAGGCGATATGCGACGGAGTAAAGCTGGAGTTTTTTGAGACGGTCTATGTAGGGCATCTGTTTGAGGCCAGTAATCCTCTTTGTGAGGTATTTCTGTGGCCTTTTCAGTTGTAGATGTCTTGTTAGGTACAGACCAAAAGGGGCGTTGTACTCTATAATGGGTCTAATGAGTGATGAGTAGAGGGGAACAATGACCTTTTTTTTTCTAGATGAGAAACCTTTTGTGATGAGGTGAGCCATGTAGAAGGATTTTCTGACCACTGTGGCAATGTGATTATCAAAGGAGAGATTACTGTCCACCTGTATCCCAAGGTCTCTTATCACACTTTCGGCATTAAGTAGACTACCACTTATGTGGAAGTTCATGGGTACAGAGTTTTTACCAAAGGGGATGACAATACACTTTTTGGCATTGAGCTTCAGGCCATGGCTTTAACACCAGGCATCTGTCTCAGTGAGGCCCTTTTGTAGTATATCCACATTGTTAGGAGTTTTGATTATGGCTCCTAGTTTGCAGTCATCTACAAACTTTGTTAGCCCAAGATCTTCTGTGTTAGCCTGTACTTCAGAGAAGTAGATACCAAATAGGAGAGGACCCAGGACTGAACCCTGTGGTACTCCACTTGTCACTGGTCTGAGGTCAGATTTGGAGTCTGCTACTTTCACAGTGCCAGTTGGCAACCCATCTTGTGACATAGGGATTTATACCTAGTTTAGTGAGCTTATCTATAATTCCAGAGTGGGGGATAATGTCGAAAGCCTTGGCAAGATCTAGATAAGCTGTGTGAACCACCTTACCCTCATCTATGGCTTTGGTGACTTCTTCAAATAAGTCAATCAGGTTTAGGAGACATGATCAAATCCATACTAGGTAAAAAGAGATATGAGACAGGGCTGCCCCCTCTCACTCTTGTTTATCTTAGTAACTGAAGACTAAATGACTGGCAACCAAGCGTATCACATGGAATTCAATCAATTGCCCAATTTCCATTTGATTTGTTGACTGTGTAAGTTTGGATAGCTAATCCAGCATACAACTATGAGAGGGTGTTGGTCTGTTTCAAGGACCTCAAGCCACACACAGGCTTAGAGATCAACCCCCAGAAAACTGCAATCTTTCCTTTATCAAACAAATCTTAGGAAGAACTTAACCATGTTAAACACTCAACGGCCTGTTTAGTTGAATCAGAATGCAATTATCTGGGCATAATAATGACAAAAAATCTCAGATAATACATAAAAACAGCAAACAACTAATAGCTGATCTATCTAACAAATCCATATGTTGGAAAAAGACCTCCAACCCTCAAATAATGAAAACATAGATGATTAATATGTACAGCCTTCCAAAAGTTCTTTAGTTAATGAGATATATTCCACAATGGTTTATGTCTAACTACAGTAAAAATTTTAAACATTGACAGCTAACTAGAAATGAGGTGTTTTAGATCTCCCCAATCTGCAAATATATAATGAGGCAGTTGTAAAAATCCAATATATCCATTTGAGACTTTCCCAGACCAATCTGGCTAACTTTAGAATTATCTGTAAAAGACCCTAAAGGAATGCTAATATGATCTGGGATCTTGGGGGCTGGGAAATTTGAGCAGAAAAGATAGTAATATGAAATATAAAAAAAATTAGCATGGGGCTGCTTTAGAAGTCTCTTTGGAAATCTCATTTCAACAATAAGTTTAATTTCTCAGGCTGGATAAATTGAATTCATGCAGATATCTGGGATTTCAAAAAAGATAAACTAAGATAAACTAAGACAATTCAATGAACTACAAAATTAATCTATAAAGAAGACATAGTAAACACTATTACACATGACAAATATCTTGAACTAATATGGAAACATAAAAATCAAGTAATGAATTATAAGTTAGGTCTCCAGACAGGCTTATTTTACAGGGAATACTGTGATACATCAGATATCTCAGCGCGTTCAATAAGCAATAAATGGTCAGATATCAACAAGAGCCCATAAGTATTCTAGACAACTGGAAATACATTCAAGCAAACGTCACTAGCTCTTTTTCAGACATATTTCAATTCACAAATTTTAAACTCTTCCATCAATGGCAACACTCTCCAGCTATACTATTTAAATGGGGGTTATACAACTCCAAAAATGATGGCATCATCATACACCTAATGCTGATTACTTCCATACGATATGGGCATGCCCAGTAATCTGTACATTAAGCTACTATTGACAAATGCACATGCACAACTAGATTCAGACTATCAGACCTCACCCTTCCTATGTGCTGGCTCTTTGGTATTGACCCCATTACCCAGAAGATACCAGCTCATATATGGTTCAGAATGATCACTACAGTCCTGATTAAATTCATATTCAAACAAGGAAATGTTCCCCTCCACGTTGGACACCTCAGTTTGTCAACTACATATATAAATTTATCAACTGGGAACCTCCAAGAATGGATACAATGGAATGGTCAAATTTGTGGGTAATTCTACTACATGTTCTCTTAGATAACATTTGCTTAACAGTATAATTGCAAGGTATGTTATGAAATTACTTAGGAGAATGCGTATATGACAAATAGTTTTGAGCCTAGACTTTAAAAAACAAATAAAAAGAATATGCTTAAGAGCAATTATTTTTACCATTTTACTAAACTGTTATTACATGCCATTAATTGTGTGCATCATGCACAAATTAATGTTGTTTCTTCTCTTATGACATTACACTAGTAAGAAAACTGTATAATGGAAAAATGTCTTAATACTACCATATATTATTATGTCTATCTTTTGACAAATAAATGTTTGTCACGATTAAAAAATATATCTGTTGCCAAAGAGAAAAGTGGAGATTCAGACTTTCTGAAATGCAAATGGGGTTGCCAGGGTAGGGGGGGAACAAAGTCACTCAAATAGTAATTCTGACTAACTGGACTGCCTTGGTTTTGGGAGTTTCCAGAATTATTCTTAGAACCCCACTTCCATTTCATCTTAAAGATCTGTTTACCCTTATTTTGTTGAGACTGTATTTTGTTTCTTACCAAAATTGGATGAGGAGTTAAAGAATCCCTTGTAAAACTTGGAAAAGGAGGTCTGAAAAGTTTTAGCTACTCCCTGTATCAGCTTACCCTTTCATCACACTTTCTGGTCACCTCTGCGGCACAGGGGACAAAAACTAAATCTCTATCCAAAGAAGGAATTAAAAATATCTCATTTTTATCATCACCTGGGAGGTTCTGAAAAAACAGTCATGTAAAGCTCCCCAAAACAGTACCAGTGTCCATAGCTATGGAAGAAGTTTCAGAGTCATACATACACTCTATACAAGTGAATTGAACAATATAAAAGTTAAATTACATAAAGAACGTTTTTCCTCAGAAGAAGAAACTGAAGACAAAACAATCCTCATACTTTCACAATTAGCTAGAACAAACCTTATCATATGAACCTGTCAATTTAAAATTCTGAAAATCAAACTTGCAGAAGCATACTCTTTTTTTTCCTCTATATTTATCAATAGTCTTCCAATCATTATAAGAAAGAGTAGGACTGGAATTAACTAAGTGTTTAGCAGCAGTAGGAATAACTAAAGCTATAACTGCTGGATCAGTTTTGGGAAGAGTATATAAAAACTTAAAAGACTGAGGAACATTATACATCCCATCTGCCTTTTTAGGAGCAGTTGGCTGACTGCAGGTAATAACACATGCATCCTCCAAAGCTGACAGAACTGGGAAAATGTATACAGTTTCTGGAAATTATTTTCGTAACAGCTCATTGTATTTTCGGAAAGACTGAGAAACCTCAGTGTTCTCCATTGAAAACAGTAGCACATTCTAGTGATAGTCTCAGTGAAAGAGAACCTCCCACAGAGATAGTAGGTAACTGAGCTCTCCTCTGAGTCTGAATCAGAAATATGGGGATAAAACCTTTATCCTTCTGTCCAGATTCAGAATCTTAAATCTCTTCAAGAAAGGAGGTCTCCATCTTTCTTTTACCAGGAACTACTCTATAAGAAGGATTAATAGCCTGAATTAAACCCTGAGCCAGACCCAGTAAATTACTCCTAGCCAACGAAATTTAAGGAAGAGTAGTTATATGCTTAGCTTTTGGTTTCTTTTTGACAGGAAGAAAGGGACCAAGAATGTTATGTATTCACCGTAATGATAGATCTGTGTTATCTACTTCTGGTTGTTGCCCGTGGAAGCATGTGCTGGTGAGCACCGTACATCCTGTGATCTTGGTGTAGCTTCATGAAATATGAAAGAATGTTTATTAAAGTACTCTGATTCTACTGGTGGCATCTTGAACAGAGAGCACCATACACCATGTGAACCCAGTGCGGTTGCAACTAATACCAATGAGTGCCTACATAAACATCCTGGATGTGCTGCTGATAATTTGAATTATTTATAGGCTGGCATGCAGCACTGGATTTCAAGTACGAATGTGTTGATAATATGGCTGATAATTTACCTAAAACCATCTCTGTAAAAAGTAAATGTTTTAATCCATTCAAATGTGTAAACAATGGTTCTGGAGGTGAAACTGTGACGTTTTCAGCATCTCGTTCATACGCTGATATAGTAGTTAATGAGAGAGGTGGTTCACTGAATGTTAACCCGAACATTAACAGCTTATCAGCCCGACGTTAACATGACTTCTGTTGTTACAGCTAATAAGGAAACTGACAACAGTACGGGAGTATTTCCTTTGAGAAATGGTAATGTTCCCAATAACCATGGTATTCAATTTTGTAATAGCTGTTTATATAGACCAATTAACTTGAGTGATATTGTGGAGAAACAGCCCAGTAACAATGTCTTTTTCTTCATTGCACAACAAAAATTAACTATTCTGACACCTTGCTGGCTTGCTATCATAATCTGCAAATGGATAATATCTTCTTGAATGACTCACTACAGAATAAGAGAGTGCCCAGGGTGTTGAGACTGTGGAAGCATCCCAATGGTGTAATTAAGGGATCCATTTTTCATGTCGAACTACTGGAATTGTTTGATTATATTGGTTTGGAATATGTTGGCCTTATTACTAAAAACAATGTTCATGTTTTAAGTAAATTATAACTGTTTATACAATGAAGTTTGTGTGGATTTACTACATGAACAATTTTCTGGCCAATTTTTGGAGATTTTTGATAGGGTAGATGGGAAATGTGACAACAACCAGGTTAGGAAAAGTAAAACATTTATTAGGGACAGAATTGCTTATGAAAAGAAGGAAGTATATCCAAACCCAAAGGGCAATTTTGAGCCCTATTATAACAAGATAAACTCCACTGAATATGTCTGGGCTATGGAACATGATCATGTGAAAATTTTATTTTTAGACCATTTACCCCATGAGGTACATCCATCTACCCAACAGGCCTGAGGAGGTCCTCACACTTAATAGAACAAATGAACAATGGGGAAATGGTTTTGGGTCAAACACAAGATTGGCAGAAAAAGTAAGGAAACAGGAAGAAGAGGAAGGGAAGGTATTAAATTGTTTTTTCTGAATGTAAAAATATACATCAAGACATTGTCCCTCCTCTATCTGCATCCTTTACTCCTGATACTGATGTTGAATCAAACCCTAAAACCAGTCATGTTATAGGAATGTCTTTCAATCTGGACATTAATTTAGTGAGACCAAATAATGACATTCAGGGATATGACAGTGATATGATACTGAACATTTCCAGAGTGGACATTTTATATGAAGTTGACAGTTTTAAGATTTATAATTATAGTCACATATCCATCTCCAATGAATTGGTTAATATTTTTAAGAAATGTTTTTCTCTTGTGTTCCTACAAAAAGCTTTGATTTAGTTGATACTGTAATAGAATTTAAATTGTTTCTTAAAAAAAAAAGGGATCGGTGAATAATTTCCTGTTTGACAGGAGGAGTGCATGCAATCCCCCATTACATCCCACACTACTACTATTTGAAAAGCTGTGTGAATCTGAAATTAGAAAATTAGAGCAACAAAATAAGTGATACAGGAATCAACATTGTATTAATTTAAGTAAAAATGAATATATATATATATAAATATATATATATATATATATATATATATATATATATATATATATTGTGTCAATTGTCTCACAATCCATATATACATATATTGAACACAGACAAAAGGGGTGGGATTGCTATTATCGATACAACTCTGCATACTGCACCCAGATTTGCATGCCCAATTATTTTTGAACAATCAGCTCTCAATCAGGTTAACATAGCATACAGTAAAATTGATGTGTGGTTAGCTGATATGATTTTTGAATATGGATTTGATAGCAACATTATTAAATATTTGAAAGTGGAACATCCAGTGGTGCCAGCAATGTTTGGTATCCCTAAGACCCATAAAGATATGATAACTCCACCATTGAGACCCATAGTAGTGAATGGAAGATCAAAGACAGAACCTATTCCTAATGGGTGGACTACAGGTTAAAAAGTCTTTTTGATAGTAAGGGTCATGTTGATTTTATGGAGAAAGGCATTTTTGTTACTACTGATGTTAAAGATTTATTTTTATAGTAATATCAAATGATTTAGGGAAGTCCTCACCATATTGGTACAACCTTAAACAACATGTACATTAATATTATAATAAACTTTATGGAAATTGTTTTACATAGCAATTTTGCTTTTTTTTCAACCATGAATATTTTACACAGATCAGAGGTGTGGCTATGGGTGCTGCTGCTTTTGCCAACAATTGTACTCTGGTATTGGGAGCATCAAAGAATTGTGGGGCCCGAGTACTGGGAATATATATCATTATACTTGAGGTTTTTAGACGACATTTTAATTTTATGGACAGGTTGTGCTGAGTTACTTACTGAACTTATGTCTTACATCAATAACAGTACATAATTTCTTACTTTTAACCACCTTGTGGATTGGTCCTGTATAGATTATTTGGATATTACTACTTTTAAAAATTATGGGAGTCTTTCTTATGAATCTACAATCTTTCAGAAACCTACTTTATCCACAGCCTATCTACATTTTTCTAGTCATCATACTTTTTGGCAAAAAAAAAAACATTTGGCAAAGAATCAATTTGTTAGAATTTCTAGACTAGTTTCAGATGATGACAATTTTATTAAAGAATGTAATAGTCTAAATAACATATTCTTGAAAATAGGCTACCATAAAAAATTAGTTTGTGATATAATGAACATTGTAAAAGATGGTAGGAAAGATATATATGTGCCTATTTTGAGGATAGTCATGGACTTAACTGCTAAAGTTAATAATAGGGTTAATGGTTTATGAGAAAGCTATAATTTTACCATATTCTAATGTTAGTGAACAGGTGGAAAGTCTTATTATTAGGAAATGGAATTTGTTTAAAGATTTTGGGGGGAATTTTTTTGTGAATTAGACACCCCAAAATGTGTTTATAAATCTGGTAAGAATATTAAAACTATAGTACAAAGATCATTTAAACAGAGGCACCATTACAGCATGGTGAAATGTGGTGTAAATGTAATTGCAAACCTGCTGGGGTTGTATATATTGCTTTATGTATGTCCTGTTATTTTTTTATGCTGGAAAGACTGAAAGACCACAAAAACTATAAGTTATGAACATTACTATGCAATAAAAAGAAATGATGTTAGCAATACATTAAATAAACATTCTACACTGTGTAATGATTTAAAAAAACTCCTATTTTATGCAGTGGAAAAAATTAAAAACCAATAAGAGGTGGGTTTAGGGGAGCAATGGCTGATGCCAGAGTATTTATTGACAAATTAAATTAAATGCAACATCTCCACCCCCCTGGTATGAATTACAATATGTCTATCAATGGTATCTTACAATTAAAATCTATGGATATTAGTGTAATGATTGTAATTCATGTATTTTTATCAAATAAAAAAACATCCAGGGAAACGAAGCATTCTGTTCTGCTTGTAATCCAACATATAGACAGTGAATCAATTTAGTGAAGGCAATATAAAACAACTTGAATAGTAACAATAAATAAACGTAGAAAATCTCATGCACGTTTTTTGTCACAGTAAAGCTGTAACTTCCTCAGATCTGAAGAAGTTACAGCTTTACTGTGACTAAAAACGTGCATGAGATTTTCTATGTTTATTTATTGTTACTATTCAAGTTGTTTTATATTGCCTTCACTAAGTTGGTTCACTACCTATATGTTGGATTAAAAGCAGAACAGAACACTGTTTCCCTGGATGTTTTTTTATTTGGTTTAAGTGTTGGTTTAACCATTGGTTGCTGTTTGTTTTTGAGTTCATGTATTTTTATATTACTAATATATATTTATATATTTTGCCTATTTAACTATTTTTGATGCTAGTTTTCTTCAATGTGATATCCAAGCTGTGGTGGTAATACACACACACACATATTTTTTAATTAATTAGTAGGTTATTGGTCAACAATTCTTATATGTTGGTCTGAGACACGTGACTAATGGATATATGTTTTTTAAGACTACACTTTTGGGATTTTTGTTATCTGATGAAGTCCTTACTTTTGGAACAAAAGCACTTAGGATTTTATGAAATATTATACACATTAAATTTCTCGGTGGTGCTACATCGGTGTTGTGTTTGTTTTTTTACTTCTGTCCTTCCTCAATTGACAGGGTCTTTGGATCTGTACTGCATCTAACTTTAGCCACTTTCAAGCCTTGCATCCAGTACTCAGGCTCCTCCCCTTATCTATAATCCTCTTGGAGCAACTAAGTTACCTCAGATTGAATCTGCCTACAATGCCAGACAAAGGTAAGACCACCTTAAATCAATTATAGATTTAGTAGAAGGCCAGTGAACAGGACAGAAAGGAAAAAAAAGAAATTATCAAGAGTAGGTTTAAACATGTAAACTTATGGTAACTGAATGCAGCTCAGTAAAATCACTCCAGGAATGAATGAACAGAACCATAAGGAAAGGGGAAGGAGAAAGAGAAGTTGAGGAAGGGTGGAAGCAGAAAATGTATTGTTATAGAAAGTACATAACTTTTGTATCTGATACCTCTTCTTTCCATCAACAAGAGTCCTCAGCTATCATAACTCTTATGTGGTCTCAAACAAAGATACTCTGGAGCACAGCCGAATCAAA
The DNA here is from genome assembly GCF_019279795.1 of Protopterus annectens. NCBI lineage: Eukaryota > Metazoa > Chordata > Ceratodontiformes > Protopteridae > Protopterus > Protopterus annectens. The sequence continues at coordinate 244,990,669 of NC_056750.1, forward strand.
GAAGAATCTTGACCTTGATTGTCAGTCCATGTTCTAATGAGAAATAAAGGTAAGTTCCTTGGACCACATAGCGGCAGTATAAATGTCATAAAGATGTATCCTGGAGCAGAAGGTTGTAGAAAAATTAGCAGTTGCAGCACCCAGCAGGAAAAAAGCACTCTCATTAAATTAAGCAAACAACTCAGAGGGCAAAGCCAAATAAATTTGGCCTCCCAGGCCAAGGGCAACCACAAGCATTGTTTACCTATATCTGCAACCTCAAAGGCAATATACAATTGTCTGCAGTGCCCACTGTAAATTAAGCCACCTCAACTGAGACAGAAGATATAGCAAACCTACTGGCCAACAAATTCAGCTCCAACTTTACCCCTCTCTTCCCATCAACCTTCCTTCAGGAAATACATCAAATATAACTGCACCTGCTATCACTAGGGAACAGGTCCTTAATGCTCTCTCTAAAGTGAAGAACACTACATCAGTGGGCCCAGACAATATTTCAGGATGCCTTCTAAATAGCAAGAAACCTGACCTATCACGCCATATGGAATCTCTGTTTAACTGTAGCCTCCAAAAAGGGTTCATGCCTCATGTATGGAAAACAGCAACAGTCATTCTTCTGCAAAAAGGTGTGCCATCTGTAGACCCACAAGGCTCACTAGCCTCATATGCAAAGATGGTGACAGAGGAAATCTCCAGACACTGGACCCAATCCAATCTGGTTTCATCAAGGGCAGGTGTTGCCTATTCAATCTTCTGGACTTCTTTGAGAAGGTCAGCAAAGCAACAGATTAAGGCAAAATGGTTCAAACTGCCTACCTTGACCTGGCCAAGGTATATTTCACAATACCCCACTTGAGCATTGTTGACAAATTCAAGAGGTTAGGTACAAACCCTTATATCTTCCAGTGGACAGCCGTCTGGCTCACAGACAGGACCCAGGAAGTTAGAATTGGGGAAGCCACCTCTACAAAGAAGCCAGACACAAGTGGAGTCCCTCAGGGATCTGTCCTGGGAACACTTCCTTTTGGCATTTACTTATCTGAAGTCAAGGCCAGTGTCAATGGCCTCTGGCTGACTAAATCTGCAGATGGCTGCAAATTAGGTTCTGTCAATGTATCCCACACTGACAAATGTTCTCCAGGATGGGCTGACACACACAAACAACTGGAGTCACAGCCATGGACTAAAACTAAATGCCAAGAAATGCATAATAGTATCCTTTGGGAAATCATCCACCCCAGGTAGCCATCATACTGACAAAACATCCATAGGAGTTGATCCAGTACTCAGGGACACACAGACAGTAATCAAGCCTTTGATCATCACATGTCTACTGTAGTGAGGAAATTATTCTAGTTGCACAACTAGGTCAAAGGAAGTCGCTGTTCCACTGGCATTCAGCAGACCTATCATTGAGTACAATGCCCCCTTTGGTATGTACCTAACCAGACATATCCAACAATTGGAACTTCCACAGAGATTCCTTACTAAAAGAATACAAGGTATAAGTAAGTTGTTCTATGCAGACTGCCTCAAGGCCCTGTCTCCTACAGGCTGTTGAGGGGAGATCTATGCCTAGCCTACAAAGCATTGTCAGACCCCACTCTGATGGACCACCTGCATATACACAAAACAAGCAGTACCAGAATTACCCATTCTAAAAACTTAAACCTTGCCTGTGATATAAATAGGACCTTCTGGGGAGACATGTATATATCCCAAAGACTACACCATCTCTGGAACAGGCTCCCCATCCATGTGAAGCAGAGTTCCTCCCTAACCCAATTCAAGTGCAACTTGGATAACTGGATGGAACAGGAAATTCATCCCTGGTTTTGCACTTATGTCTCTAATAGACACAGGCAGCCTGTAAATGGTTCATCTCCCAGACTGCTGCTTGTAAATGTTCCATCTCCCAAGCCCCTGCTTACAGTTATCAAGGGTAACATAACTTGTCAGAGATTTGGGATGCAAGGTTAGGCTTAAAAAGGCCCTAGTGGTCATTAGCCTAATAAACACCTATGACCCTATAAGAAGTATCAGTCCTTGTCAAATGAGCTTTAGGAGGTTTGGATATGGACAAACCCTTTTCCTTGTAGACATGAGCATTACAGTCCAAAAGCCAGTGAGAGAGTGTGACTTTGGACACTCCCTTACCCAATCTGGATGAAGACAATGATACAAATAAGTAGTCAGTTTTCCTGATTGACTTGGTTCTATGTAAACAGAAGTGTAAGTGGTGGTGCATATCTAACAGCCTTAGTTGGAGAAATTTGGAAAGAATACTGGCAGACTGACTGATTGATGATTCAGACACCACTTTAGGAGAAAACATGGGATAGTTCTCAAAGATAACCTATCTTTGTGGAAGCTCAAGTTGGGAGGTTTAAAGGATAATGTGTGGAATTCAGAAATTCTTCTAGCAGAGGTGATGGCCACTAAAAACAAGTCCTCCATGATAAGTACTTCATATCAGTTATGGTTGTAGGTTCAAAAGGGTGGAGGCTGAATTAAAACCTGCAATAAAATAGTAATATTCCAAGGTGGAGCCTTTTTCCTGAGTGGAGGGAAGAGAAGAAAAGTACCTCTGAGAAAAGCTTTGGAAAACCTGAGGGTGATACTTCCTAGTATGAAAAGAAGAAATAGTGTCACACTGTACTTTGACAGTGGAACAGTTGGCTCCATCTTGAAAAACAGATGCTAGAAATTCTAGAATAATTAGGAGAGGAGCTGAAAAGGGATCTAAATTTTTGCTGGAGGCCCAGATGGAAAATCTCTTCCATTCACTTTTTTTAAATCTTCCTGATGGAAGGTCTCTGAAAGGAGGTTAATACATGAGTGAAAGAGGGAGAAACCCTGGACTGTCTAGCCATCACTAGAATTAAAGAAAGCATGTGATTAGTTTGAGGGAATAAATGTCTAGGTGAGATTACCCTGGTGGATGAGAAGGAAGATCTGCAGCTAGGTCCTGAACCCTGGGAGGGTGCACTAGATGAGGCCAGAGGAAGGGAAACGACATTTGTGGAAGCCAGTTATGGGCAATGAGGATCACCATAACATTCCTTGCCAGAGTTTTCTGTAGAAATGTGTACATTACAGGGACAGATAGAAAAGCATAAAGGAGTCTTGGGGACAACTGTGGACCACAGTGCCCCTTGGTGACTCCCCCTCCCAGGAGATCAGAGTAAAGTATCTGCTACACTTGGTGTTGTGGGGAGATGCAAATAAGTCACAATGGCTGAATATTTGTTCTGCTACTACTGGACTGAGGGATCACTCATGAGGAAGGAGGCTAGACCTGCTTAATCTATCCACAAGGATATGGGCTTCCTTCAAATGTGCATTACATTCAGAAAGTGGTGTAAAGACATCACCCTCATGACCTGTAAACACAAGTAATAAGATTGTGTTCCCCTTTTTTATGTACTAAACCACCAACATGTTGTCTGTTTAGCTAGGTATCATACAGGAGGGGAGAGAGTCCTGGAATGCCTGCAACACTATGACAGCCAATCTCATCTCCAAAATGTTGATGTGAAGACTGGCTTCTGCAAGGCAGCATGTGCCTTGAACTGCCTTTCCCAGGAAATGCCCTCCACACCCCAGGTGGAATGCATCCGTGGTCACCCTGGCTTGGGGTAAAGGTAGAACATAAGTACGTCCCTGAGCTAAAAGCAGTGAGTTCAGCCACAAATGGATGTGAGATCTATAAATCTCCATTAGAGACACTCAAAAAGATATGGGGTGTGATACACCAGTAGCCACATTCAAGCATCTATTCTAACAGTAATGCCGGTGCCTGTTGCTCTAAATATGCCTTGTGTGGCACTGGAAATGAGAAACATTAAGACATTAGATAAGGACTGAAGAGTAGCCAACTGCAGGTCAATGGATTTCCTCTGGACTCAGAGCGAGAGAGATGGTAAGCTCTTTGGTCAAATCTCTCTAAAAACAATCAACACTTGCCAGACAAGTTCAGCTCCCTGATATTGAAAGTTGCCGAAGTGTAGACTTGCTTCACAAATCTATCCAATACATTAGACTATCTATTTGGTGGATGGACATTGAAACTCTCTTCTGCCAGTTTCTTTTTGGTAGCTGCCACCACCACCACAGAATCCATGGCAAGGCCCTTGTTCCAGTGGAGACGATCTTTGGGCAACACTAGTAATTTATCAGGTTTGCGAGGAATGGGTGCGGCAATTTCTAGTTCCTTCTATGCCTATTTAAAAATGAGTTCTACCACATTGTCTGCAGACGGGATGACCCAAGAAGTAAATGGACCAGCTCCAAAAGCCACAAGGAATACTGACTCCTCTTGGGAAGGTGCTTTGGTGGACCACCCACTTTCTGTCTGAGCAGTTCTAAAATTTCTCCAAACATGATATCCTCAAGAGGGGAACTACAGGAACCCTCTCCTCCATCAAAGTCAGTATCTTCTGTGAGTGACTCATGAGGGAAATCTACACATCGCCTTTTACATTTGTGCTTCTTATGCACCTCCTCAGTGGGATAATCTGGAGAGGACTCAGAAGCTGACAGGGGGTTCTTCAACAAGAACAGGTCTAATGTTTTTGGATGCTGACTCTCCCAATGGGACAAGATATGCAGGCTAAGGACCGGGGAGAGATCCTGCGGGCGTGGGATGGATCTGAGCTCAAGAGGAAAGTCTGCTCTCTTGATCAAGAAGCCTTGAAAGGCTGAGCCAGAAGTGGACCCAGGAAGCTTCATTAAAGGAGCCAAGGGCCCTAGGAAAGGGCTGCCCTGAGAAAATGCCAGGCTGAGCTGTTCAACGCTGAGGCTACAAAGGGGAGGAATGAATCCAAAGGATCCATAAATGTTCAGAGCTGACCTAGTCCAAGAAACTGACAGAGTCTAAAAAGACCATGTCTCTGGCTCTGATGAACACATATACCCAAGGGAGCTTGAATGCAAATGTGCTGATACCGCATGGCAGATCTGAGAAGCAGCTATAAGTTGATGAGATGTATCTGACAGGGGCTGGAGCCAGAGCCAAGAATACCTCCAGCTCGATTTCATCCTCATCCTGTCCATGTCAGCCCCGGTAACACTCCTGGGGGATCTGACTATGTGGAGAGAGAAAGTGGAGGAGGAAGGTATCCAGACCCAGTGGAAGGATCTCTCCTGGAGGATTAGTGACCTAAGCCTTGGTGATATGGGCTCCAGAGGGAGCTGAGCCTCCTGAAGGGGTGCAGTACCAGATTTAATGAGGATTGGTTCTGACACCAGGAATGGGTCCGAGGATTTTGCAACTTTAGAAGCTGAAGAAGGAGAATGCTCTAGAGACTATTTCTTCAAAACTTTAGTCTTTTCTTTTTCTTTCTTGTTTTTCTTTTCTCTCTCTCCAAGTTTTTCACTCCTAGCACAGCCAGCTGGCTTTTTAGACAGAGGAGATGCAGCAGAAGGCCTAGAGGAGTGAGAAGTACTTTCTCCTTCAGAGGCAAGGACAATCCCTTTTGACACTAGTTTATTACAGTGATCCACAAGATCTCCTTGCAGAAAGGCTTCACAGACGCTACGTTCAACATCCAGTTATGCAGCACCTAAGCAATTTACACATTTCTGGTGTGTGTTGGATTCTGGCAACTTGTGGCCACAAGACATGCATTTTTTTTTAAAACCTGAAGGTTTATTAGATATTTTAACAAGTTCAATGACAACAACAAGACCCTCACAGGTACAGTAAAACCAGCAAAATAGCACCCCCCACATGTACTGTTGAAAGAGAGAGACAGGGATAAAAGATGAAGAAAAGTGTGTTCAAGATAGGGGAAAACCTCAAACAAGACTGAACAACTTTAAGGAAGCTTTCTTTTTCTTAATTATATCTATCTATATACATATATAGCAAAGGCAGAAAGGAACAAGAAAGATAGAACCTAAGAAGAGAGAACAAAAGAAATTCACTTATCTCCAAAAAAGACTGCCTGATCACCAAGGAAAACATCTGTAGCTTTTGGCAGCAAACCAGATCTGGGGTAACTTGCTCATTACAAGAGGATTGTGGGTAAGGAGAGGAGCCTGAGCACTGGACCTGAAGTTTTCAAGTGGCCAAAGTCAGATATGATTTGGATACGAAGACCGCATCCATTGAGGAATGGACAGGAGAAACATCATTAGATCTAAAAATGTTGAATGGAAGGTCCCTCCCAAAGAACATATCTGCCAATCAAAGGAACAGCACAAGCCTCAGAGGAGCATATTCCTTAGCAGCAGTAAAGCCATGAAGGACTTGGCACCCAAACCTGTCTTTTAGCAGCTCAGCTGAAGCTGCCAGACAGTTTGGGAGGATGGAAGGTACCCTGAAGCTTTGAAGCTGGCTGTCATATCCTTGGCAGAATATAACCCATACACAGCTAAGGCTTCTGCAGCACTGAACAATATGATGAACATCTTACCATAACAGTAGAGGTCCAACTTTTCACTGTTGCCATATTCTTTACTAAAGGGATATCCTACTGAGGACAGCCTTATGTCTGGCCAGTATACTAAAGTCTTAAGCTTTTCCAAGTGCTGTAGGTTAGACATATGCCCTACATCCAAGACATACAGTATACAAGTGGCAAACAGGTCCTAATTTGCAGAACTGAATTGCTCCAGTAGAACTACAGCAACTCAAAAGGGACAAAGGAAAGATTATGTCTATCCAGGAGGGGAGAAAGATGGAACTCCTGACCAGAGGGTAAGAAAACAGACCAACAAAGGGGAAGGGGGATGGGACAAAATACTGAAACAGTGAAAAGCAAATCACAAACAGCTATACTATGTCCTACCTTCCTTACCCCTGATGCAGTATTTCTTATTAATGGGAGAGTAAAAAAAAGCTACTGCAAAGGATGGGAGGAGGAAGCAACTGAAGAACCTTCCCCCCAAAACAACATGAAGAATGGCCCTGACAAAACCAGCCCAATGCCCTAGGCACTTCATCCATCTTGTACTGTTTAGTAAAGTATGAACAGAAGACCAAGCAGCAGCTTTCAAAATTGATCTAGCATCCAGTCCCCTGAGAAAAGCATGAGGAGAGGCTATCACCCTGGTAGAATGAGCATTAACAGAAGATGAAAGCTGCTTACTGTGAAAAGAATAACAAAAAGAAATGGCCTTAGAAATCCAAGAGGAGATGCTTTGCTTAGAAACAGCTAAACCCAGTTTATTGGCATGAATGCAAACAAACGGTGCTCAGATTTTCAAACATCTTTAGTCTTATCCAGATATCTGAGCCGTCTATGCAAATCTAAAGTATGTAGAATCCTCTCATCAGAATTCTGAGGTAAAGGGAAAGAGGTGGGAAGGTGAATGGACTAACTTAAGGGCAAGTCATTAACCACCTCGGGCATAAAAGAAAAAGTCATTAACCATCTTGGGCATAAAAAGAAAAAGTCATTAACCATCTTGGGCATAAAAGAGATTGGTGCAAAAAGAAACTATCTCAGTGACAACTCAACAAAAGGGGAACTGCCATGAAACCCTGGAATTCAGAGACTCCGCTTTGGCAGAAGTAAGAACCACCAACAAAACAGACCTCCAAGTACAGAACTGTAAAGTAGAGGAAGCTGCAGTTTCAAAAAGTGGCTAAGTCAATTTTTCCAGAATAAAATTAAGGTCCCAAGAAGGTGGAATGAGCAATGTGAGACACCTTTAAGAAATTGTTTACTTTCAAACCTACAGAAAAGTTGAAGATCCAAGGGCAGACAAGCAGAAATGGCTGACAAATGACCTTTAACAGACGAATATACAAGACCAAAGTTGAAAGACTCACACAGATGAGAAAGAACAGTAATAATACCCACTACAAGAGGGTCAATGTTCACATCTGTGATACCAATAAGAAAATCTTTTCCATTCAGCAACACAGGACTTTCTAGTAGTATTTTTTCTGGCCTCCTGCAAAACCCAAAGCACATCTTCACAAAAAACTGGTGTTGAAAGGGATCAGAACCCTATCATCCAAAGAGTCAAATATAGGGTGGGCAGCTAAGGGTGAATGAAAGAACCCTTGCCCTGAGTGAGATCCATTCTGGGAGGTAACTAGTGATGACTGCCCCTGGCCAGATGAAAAAGAAGAGAGAACCAATACTGTCTGGGCCAAAAGGGAGTCACCAACAAGATTTTTGTTCTGTCCCACATGATCTTGTGTGAGACCTTGGGCAAGAAAGGAAGAGGAGGATAAGCATACAGAAACATCCCAAAGAAAAAGATATGGTATCCACCTTCCATACTTGTGGACTCAGCACCCTAGAACAAAACCTTGGAGGCTGCCTGTTCAGAAAGAAGGCAAACAGATCCGCTTGAGGAGTACCCCACCTAGAAATAATGTCCCGGATGACGTCTCTGAACCATCCATTCATCATGATCTGCCCTGGACCTGCTCAGGTTGTCCACCATAAGACTGTGCTCTAAGGGAATGTATCCCGCCTAAATGATCAGATGATGGCAGATAGCGAAGTCCCAAACAAGAAGAGGAATGCAAGGCTTGAAGAGCCAAAAGCATTACCCTCATTTCTTTCATGTTAATGTGGTCTTCCAACTGTTGGGGAAATCCTCTTTCTTGGACCATGATATTGTTGGAAGAAGCCCCCATCCCAGATCTGAAGCATCTGTATACACCACCTAAGAGGGAGAAAGCTTGAAAACATAGGCTTGGATTTAGACGAATCCATCACAGAAATTACTGTTTGAGACAAGTCATGAAAGGGGATGGAAATTCCAAAGGATGGCAGTGTGTAAGCCAGATTGTTTTTACATACCATTAAATCTTCCTCATGTGGAGTCTGGTGAAAGGAACCATAGGGATGGTGGAAGCCAAGTACTTCAACAGCCCACAGAAACCACTTGTAAGGGAAGAGGAGTCTGGAAGAATACTGTCCAGAAGGTGACATTGGGTGGAGGAAGAAAATACATCATAGGCAAGGTCTGAATCCTGCATCCCAGGAAAACTTGATCCTGAAAAGGAGTCAGAACAGATTTCTTACATTTGAGTGTGAATCCAACACTTTGCAGCAGAAGCATGGTAAAGGTGAGACTCTGAAGAAGCAGCTGCTGGGAAGGAGACTGGATGAGTAGGTCATCTGGACAGGGAAAACTATGGATACCATGGAGTCTGCAGTACGTTATGACCTTTGTAAGACATTTGGTAAAGCCTCTCAGAGCTGTGGAAAGACCAAAAGGCAAAGCAGAGACTTGTAATATGAAAAAGAAGCAGAGAACCCTAAAAATTTCCTGAACAGAGGGTGAACAGGAATGTGAAAGACCAACTAGCCCTGAGAGAGTAGCAAGGGGACAGGAACTGGAGACAGAACATTTTGAAAGAGGGGACCCTCACAAAAGTGTTGAAAAAGAAGAGATCCATAAACAACCTGGAATAAAACACTGTCTCTCGCTGTGAAGGAGGAACAGCCTGAATAGTTCCCTGAGTCAAAAGGTCATGAAGAATTGGAGTAAAATGAGGAAGTTGGCAAAGTGGAGACTAATGAATCCCTGAAAGGGATGGAAGGGATTTCCAAACCATGAACTAACCTTTTTGCATTAATGAAAGAACCCAGGAATCCATGGTGATCTGCTGCCAGACTGTGTTGGACAACATTAACTAGAGGGAAAGAGGAAACTGGCTGAGGAGCAGGGAAGGGTAACCATCAAATAGAAATAAATTTGTCAGGTAAAGAGGGCTTTTGACTTCTAGAATCCTGAATGAGTTTGCCAGAAAATATCCTTTTGAAAGATTTCTTACTCCTTAAGGAAGGCTTCTGCTGTCTACATACAAAGGAAGACTTAAGAAGGATAATTCCTTGAAATGTAGGGATAGGAGAAAGAAACATCTGTTTGAGGTCCTGCATAACCTTCCCTTTATCCTGTAAGGTTTTAAAAAGCTCTGCAGCTGCAGAACCAGATAGATTCTGAGAGTCCAAGGGAGAATCCAACAACTTGGCTTTTATATCAACAGGAAGAGATTGTAACCTTAGCCAGGAGTACTGGAGTAAGACAGAACCTGATGCAGCAGTTCTATAAGATGCATCAGCAGCATTATAACTGCAATTGATAGAACAGAGAGCAACAACAGAAGCAGAACTGAATAAAAAAAGCAGAAGTCTCATCCTGACTCAGCCTCCAACTGGGTCTCAACAGAGGGCACTGACAGTAGAACTAGATGTTCCTTGAGTTTTTCAACTGACCCAACAGAGATATCCAGCACAGGCTGTATACCAGAAGCCTCTAAACACATATTTTTTGACTTTTTGTTCTTATGAGGCAGCTGAATGTCTAGACAGTGGATTCAGAAGCCATGGTTCCCTTCGTAAGTAACTTCAGACACTGGTTCTCTATGTAAACAGAAAAGGAAGACAAATGGCTCTGAAGGGTATTGGATTCAAAACCCTGACAAACAGCACACCAAGTATGACTGTGGTCTGCACCTTGGCAGAAAAGACACTTGTCATATCTATCTTTAATAGGAATCTAACTACCACACTCATATTTCCCCTTTCTGGATGACATATAAAATGGTAAATCAACAAAAAAGAAAGAAGGAAAAGTCTCCAGTGGGATACTTATCTGCCAGAGGCTCTGTAGATGGAACAGTGCAATGAATGACTTGATAGTAACATTCAGACTGGCAACAAAGAAGTTCTGATGATTACGTGTTTGTGTCCGTAAATCACTTATGTACCTTGCATCCTGGACGTAAAACATTCATCTGAAGTACGACACCTGGAAGGGCCTAAGGCTTTGGTATGCTGGCTGGATAAGGCTATCCTTAGTAGGATATCCATTTAGTAAGTAATACTGAAACAATGACAAGGACATCAGCTATTATAGCAGACAGCATAACTTCTAAAATGAACATGAAGCAATATTACTTTAGAAAGCAATATTACTTTAGAGAGAGGGTCATTGAAAAATGGTGAGGTGTCCAAAAATGATCAGTACATAATAGATCAATGAAAGTATTATGCAGAATGCTGAAACACAGCATACAATAGTTTGTGTGTGTGATTATGTACGTGTGTTTAGACAATGCTGTCCCCTCTGGGAGTACATAGTTGGTTGCATCGGTGCCATCCAGAAACATAACTCCTTCTTCAGGTTTTCTGCAAATTTCAGAGGCTGTGTCACTCCTGAAATTATTTGGTGCATGTCTTACATCCCTTAGATCCAATGATGCATTCTGTTCTGTACTTTAAATAGTAGTGGTTTATGGAAAAATATTAAATATTTACTGGTAAATGGTGGTGGTAGCTTTCACACTTGTATTCCATGTGCATACATACACATGCACACCCACAGTATAACAAAAGCAGTAATAATCAAAAATCAGTGCTCACCTCCAGGTGTTGCATGGGTTCCTGCAGGAGGTTCAGTGTTGAAATGAACAGCCTTCATCTAAAACAGAAAGAAAAGGTACTGTAGAAGAAATACCAATTAGAACTTTTGACAAATCACTTCTGATATTCAGCTATGCTGTGTGTGTGTCCCAGTTTGAAGAGGCTACCTCTCCCTTACAAATCAATTTTTTAGTACACCAAGCAGCATTTGCTGAACCTGTAAATGCACACAGCTAGGAGCTCCATCTTGCCTGGTACACTTAACCACTATTTTGATGCTTGTTCTATGAAAGAAGTGGAAATCAGCAAACGTGCATCTTCTACCAGAACTGCTATATCCCACACAGGTCACTTCTGTTCTGAAGGCCTAAAACTGCAGCATCACTTGGCTTCTAGAAGATGTTGGCAGTATTTACAGGGATGTTTTCAATGCCTTTAGGAGCAGTGTGGCTTTCTCTGTGGTTAGTGTGTGGAAGAGAGACATTGTTGAGGCATACCAGAAATTCTTAAAGAATATGATATGACATTGGCACTCATATTCTTTTAAGAAATAGCACGAAAGTGCTTAGCTGAACAAATTAATATAGCTATAAACTTTATAAAACAATAAATAGTGAATTATAAAATAAATCCATAAATCACAGCTGGTTAGAGTTTCATGCTTAACAGGACTTCATCAGACAAGACAATGCAAGGTAACCCCAGTCTAATATACAGGATTATGACTGCATTGTCAATCACTCTCACATTGTTAATGCATTTTAGGAACAGATTCAAGAAATTCATCTCAAAAGTGAAGATCAAGAAATGAATTTCCTGAATTAATTTCAGAGTTATATTAACAGTTATGGAAAGAGACCTGCTCATAATTCTTTGTAGCACATGGAGCTTTAGCTTCCCCCAATGTACTACAACTTACAACTCATGAGTAAAGCTCAGGTGGTGAACTTCTTGAATCCATTTCAAAAACACATTTAAAAATAGGAGCTGTCCCTCAGTCCCCCCAATTTACTACAAGTTACAAAGAGATATGTACGAGTGTGTCGTAACAGCTTTGAAAGCTGTAACACACTCAGTGCTGCCACAATGACAACAAAAAAAAAGCAGAGTGCACCCGTAATTGATGAAGAGCTTTAAAACCATTAAGACCCTTCATGTTGCCATTTTTGCTTTTTGTGTGGAGGGATGAAGTGACTTACAGTTTTTAAAGCTATCAAAACGCTTCTGATGCTATTCTGTGGTAGGTTCCATGTGTGTTGCAGTAAGAGACCAAATCATGACAGCTGCGAAACATCTAAGCAGGAAAAGGTCAGTCGTTTGCTCTTACCCAACTATATGGATCTGATGAAGTTCTATCTGCAAAGGACACTACCTTTCAGCTACGTGTATAAAGGGTGCTGCTGGATTACTGTAATAAATTGAATAGCACACAATTCTGAAGTGTTTTTACTTTCCATGCTTCTAAAGTTATCAGCATAAAGTGATCACATCACTATAGCCTTTTTTTAACAACCAATAAATCTATTAATTTTAATTATCTGATATAACTGCACCCAGCTGTTTATTTTCACATCACATATTTGATTAACCAATGTAATCATGTTTTTAAGCTTGGAATATAGTGCCTGTTAGTTACGTCTTTCCTGGCAAGTTTAATAATTGAATATAGTAAAGCTAATTCATAAAGTTGTAATATTGTATTACTGTCCCAACTCTGTAAAAACAGCAAGGGGTTAAGCATCACTTTAGTAGGTCACAGTTTATCACACAGAATATGAGGACTGTTAAAGGTTAGCAATACTGGACAAGACTGAAACACATATTATCAGTCTGAGGCTCCTGACTGCAGTGACATCAGCCTACTGAAATACCTAGGTATAATTCAGCCAATGTAGACCATGTTGTAGTATATTTATGTTGGCACTTCCATGCAAAATGCAGGAAGTCATAAGACCAAAAAATCCATAAATAAACTACTTGCATGTAATTTCTCCCAAGGAGACAGCTTTGTGTTGCTACTTAAAAGAAGACAAACCACAGTGCTGCATCTTGCATGAGGGGGCATACAGAGAAAAAAACATTATGCAACTCCAGGCTAATACACATTTCTAATTTTCTCCAGGGCTTCCCTGAATCCTGGGATGCTGAAACAATACCATGCACATATGGCTGATGAAGAACGCATACTGACAATGATATTTGCCAGACCACCTGCTATTGATCAAGAAACAATTAAACTAAGAAAAAGGACTGCTAATGTGTCACATTATCCTGCTGTTCCCTTTGAACAAAACAGCGTACCAAACACTAAGTTTTATAAGAAATGACAACACTAATCAACCAAGAAACAAGCAACATTGTTTGTGAGTTAGACAGACCAGCAATCAAACTATCTTTCATTTCCTTTCCAAGAGTAAGCATATAAAAAAAAAAATCACAGGAAGGCAAACCGCAGCCATGTCCATACAATAGAAATCACTTCATCTGAATAACTTTGCACTCATACCAATGGGTTCCTGGTGCCTTTCCAGGCAATTTCTAGGAATGCAAAATACCTCAGGGACTGCCCATAGTGCCACTAACCATTTTATGTTGATATTTAGGAAAATCACTACTGCCAAGCAGTTAAACATAGTCTAGTAAAGACTGTACTGCAAGAAAGGCTACACAATTCCTTTACATATATAAAGCTCCTACTGGCAAGTACGATATTCTAAGCACATTATCTAAACAAACTGACAAGCCACAATTCATATCTAAACAAGGAAGTACACCATTAACAGTCTGTGACAAAGGTACAAGTTTGACACCCCCCCCCCCCCCCCCAGTTTCACATATACTGGTTCTTTAACCTTGAAGGACAGCAAATTACTGTAGCTAATAATCTCATAAAAATGATCTGAAGGTTATAAAGTATTAATATCTCTAAAGTAGAAGTCTCACACTACACAGTGTTTTAAAGAAATAGTGTATCCTCAAATAATACTTCGAATTAAATTAATTCTAAAATTTAACACTGTGATATTTTACAATGTAAGATCTTATTCATGTACCAGGTTTAATCAGGTCCTTTGTGTTCTTCAATAAATGTAAATTCTCTCATACATAATCCTAACACAAAGTAGATCACAGTGTCCCATTTGAAGACTTTTCATGGAGTGCCATGTGCTCCCTATGGTGCATTACACACCTGAGGAGGGGAAATGATTGCACAGACTTGCAGAGACTCAGAGCTTCTCTTCTTTGCCATGCTACACAAAGATGAGGCACTAGGTTCCTGCTGCTGGGGTTAGAGCTTTTGAAGTACCCTAAGTGCTTCTTAAGGTCAATTAAAAGTTTTTAAATCAGTTGCAAGTTGAAATTTCAAATGCGGGTACAGGAGATGGAATTTCACCTTGCAAATTGTGCACTGTTTTAACACTGGCAGGAACTAAATCCTCTTTTCCCGTGGCTCTACAGACTAGGCATGGTCACAAAAACAAAAACCTCCTGACATAGCAACAGTACATGTTTTTTATTAACTTCAGAGTTTATTTAACATAATCTATTTTTTGTGCATAAAAGGCAAACAATTATGATGGGCAGAGGCACAGCGCACTGAGCCCACTAGGAACAAAATTTCTATGCACCCACTTCACTATAATAGAATCTGCAGGCATCCCCATCCAAGTAGCCTACTCCTGTTTAATAAATTCCAGACAAATCAGTACCCTCCAGTTTTTTAGGTAATCCCAAAGAACAAATTCTTTCATCTAGCATAATTCTTAACATCCATCAAACAGGCTTCAAACTGCTCAAGTCGGGCTTCAGAAGTCACAGCATATGATCTGCCTCAAAGACATTGCGTTATAACAAAGAGTTGGTCTAAATGCTCAGTATGAGTCCTCTAGAACCTGAGTGTTTCCCTGGAGCTCTGCTTAGAGCTTAGTTCTTACCTTAATCAAATTGTCCGTTACCGCTGCAAGGATTTCCCTGTGATGGATATGGTCCTGTGTCTACTGCATAATACAAATCTACTACCACAGCCTGGCCATGTGACTGCATCAACTGTCACTTCCTTTTCTTTTTGTTAACATAGGTAACACCCAAAAAATCATACATATTTATGCACAAAAAGTGACTTTCCAACATGGCTTAAGTACTGAAAGAATTTTATTTAGTAGATTAATGGCAGACAGGAGCAGCTGTGAAAAGCCACTGTTAACCGCAGTACATCCCAGAGGCTTTATGACATTTGCAGGCTCTGAAATAGGGATAACATCTTTCACCATTGTTTAGAAACAGTGCCACTGATTTTAGTGTGGTGGCAGCATCTTTCACTACTGTCTACAGAGTATATTACAGGATCTGGAGCAGAGTTACCCTTTACTACAGCCACGGCCTACAAAGGAGCTATACTCTTTCATGGCTACTTCCTACATCACTGCCTATGGGTATTTATAAAGATCAAGGAACGGTGGGACATTCTTCCACTGTCAATTTTTATATCCCTTCCCCACAGAGACTCCTGAACAGGGAAGCCAAAACAAGCAGAACTGGGAAAATGGTAACCATACAGAGAAAGCATGAAAAAATGATTGTTTCCAGAACTAATTCAAATAAAGCTAAAAGAATGGCTTTAATCTCTTATGTTATATGAAGTTACCATGAGCAATTTTTTCAGTCTTTCAACATCCCAGTCTC
Source organism: Protopterus annectens (assembly GCF_019279795.1). Classification (NCBI taxonomy): domain Eukaryota; kingdom Metazoa; phylum Chordata; order Ceratodontiformes; family Protopteridae; genus Protopterus; species Protopterus annectens. The sequence continues at coordinate 245,006,691 of NC_056750.1, forward strand.
GTAGGTAGGAGAGACAGTCACGTGGGTGGTGGGCATGGAGGGATTTCTTCAGTGAACAATTCTGAACTGTACATTTCTGAAACAAAAAGCAAATCAACACACGTATAAGAAAAAATATATACATTCTGTTTATAGTACATTTCTCTTTCCAGTCAAAGTGATTTACCAGGAAATATGTTTCCAGAAGCAGCACTTGTTTCTAAGCAGCGCACAGAAATCTCTGAATAAATCTCAAGCTTTCTAGCTTTAATGGTAAATATGCAACACTGTATGTCAGGATGTAAAAAGAAACACTGAACACTGTACCAATCACTCTACTTTAGTTGTTGTGAGGAGGAACGTATGTCATTGCAAATCTGCCCTATGTAACTGCCAAGTTGGAAAATACTGGGAGTGCACTGAAAAGCGGATTTTTTTTTGGGGGGGGGTTCTTATACTGTCTGTTGCACAAACTGCTCCAAGTTACAAAAAAAAATAGAAAAAAAGAGAGAGAGAAGACTCACATCTTATCTGACACCTCTATAATTACTAACAAAAATCAGTGTAATACGCAGCGGTCATCAATTAATGGGAATTTTTATTTTGCATTAAATTATGTCCCTCAAGGACAATAACCGGGAAGATGGATTTTGCCTTTATTCCTGTTCCCATTTCACAGGCAATGTGATACAGAACTGATTTGGAGTTCACACACCCCTTTTCAGTTTAATATAAAGTCGTTTCACAATAGCACTACAAATTATACCAGGATAGAAACCTGGTTGCGATAATACAAGTACCGATATGAAATGTGTCATGTGTATACTGCTCCATATTTATTATTACTCAATTTACATTGTATAGTTTGCGCTTGCCTGTAAGTTTAAAGTTGCATTTTGTTTCTGGATGCCTCTTGGCTTGTGACTGAAAAGGGTCTTTGAATCAGCTTATTTAACTAGCAAACAAGAAGTAAAAAATATTAACAGGAACAGTGCCTGAGGAGAAGATACCAAAACCCTGAAAAAGAGACAAGCATAACAGTGGATCTCGCACAAGCCAGCCTACCCTTTGACATAAAAGCATGGTGGTCACAGTGCAGCCAAGATCCATAAAAACAAACTGAGCAGAACAAACAAAGGAAAACACACTTGAATTATCCTGCATGACCTGCCCAAGACTTTCTACTTTTTCTGTCACCTCCACTTCTTCTAAACAGGGTTGCCTGTAGGAGCCAACATCTCAGCCCTGGTCTGCTTTTGTAATTACATACAGTGAAGTATCTAGAAAGTGCAGTAGAAATCCACTGTTTCACAGCCACAGTCTATAAATGCTGAGGTCCAACAAATGTTCAGTGATGCCTCAGCTACCTACCCTTTTAACAACAGCATATGTCACAAATGAGTCAGTTCTGAACTCTTGCAAAATGATGATGATTCAGCTCTACTAATTTTACTCTCACCTTAACCAAAAAAGCCACTTAGAAAGGATTTTCCCACCCCTAATGACAGGATACCGGCAATTCTGACAAAATGAGGTGCAGCAAAGTTAAAACTGTCTTAATGAGTGGCACAGCCTTCCCCTGCATCAAAGCAATCTCATGACACTTACATTAATCCTGAAAACAGCACTGACGTTTAGGAACAAAATCCAAGCTATAAACCAATTTGCTCTTCCTGTCCCAACTTACAGTTTTGGAGTGACTGACTGGTCCCAAAATGTGTTGGATAGATTAAATAGGAAAACAAGAATGATGCTTCATGCTCACCAAATGATTTATAAAGATCAGTGTATACCAAGATTATATATTCCCCATTCCGAAGGAGGGACGGGCCTCCTTGAAGTTGATTACATGTATTGATCTGCAGTTGTAGGACTGCACACATCTGCTGACCTCACAAGACCCAAACGTAGTGAAAGTTTTGAAACATGAGGAGAATAGATCTAAGTTGACCTCTCTGCTTAATCTAGCAGAAGCATACTGGTGTCAAGCAGGAATGGAAATCAAACCAGAAGTAGATAAAAATCAGGCAGCAACCGAACATGCCAAAAAATAAAAGAAAGAATATAAGGTGAAGTACCAGATAAGAAGGCAAAAATGTGGAACATGCATAAATACAGTTGCAAGTATAGCAAATTTCTGGAAGAACCTCATGTTGATCAAGAATGTATGCAGGACTGGTTAAGGACAGACTAATTCAAACCAAGAGATGAAAGGTTAATATTGGCGGCCCTAGATAGTGGCCTACGTACACATTGGTTTACAAAGTCCATTGAACATGTGAGAGAAACAGACAAATGTAGGTTTTGTAAAACCGAACTGGAAACTTGTCGCACACCTCATTGTTGTTTGCGACATACTAATAGCAGAAGGACTGTATACTGGAAGGCATAGTAATGTGGCAAGACTGTTGCACTGGAGATTGTGCAAACATTATGGTATTGAAGGGGCTGAAAAACACTGGAAACATCAGCCACAAAGCATCACAGAAAATTATGAAGTTTATATCACATGGGAATACCCATTATCAACAGTTCAAAAGACAAATGCTAGAAAAATGGATATAGTGGTCCATCAAAAGAAGACAAAAGTAGCACTGATTGCTATAATTGCCACACCAAGTGACAACACTGTGCTGCGTACAGAGGGACACAAAGTCATAAAATATCACAATCTGCATGCAGAAATTAGACCAATGTGGAAGAAAGATACCCAGACAGTTCCAATAGTAGTAGGAGCAACGGGTCTTATAATAAAGAATCTACAATTGTGTTTAGATATGCTACCAATCCATGTAACCCCATACGAACTGCAGGAGGAATCATTAGTGGGCGCACTGCGAGTGCTGCGAGGAGCACTTTTGGCTGACATCAAAAATTTAAACAATACTAATTTCATTAACTTTAACTGTACTTTGACTTAGTAATGGGATCCATTCCCGCCATGGTATTAGGAAACCCAAAAGATATGGAGAAATTAAAAAGAGTTAGGGGTCCAAGTGGAAAGATGGTAAGTCAGCAAGTAAAGGAGAGTAATACTGCTGAAACTGAATTCATCCTCAGGTCTTGGTGAGTACCTTCGTGAGGTGGACCCTGTTTTTTCACAAAATCTCACCAAGATGACACTGATATATAGACTGTATCTATATAGCATATATCATGGACAGAAGTAAGTTAAAAATTAAAAAAGATAGCTGGGTGCACAAGACCCAGGATAAAAAAGTGCCCAATCCTGGTAGACACACTAGTGCCAGGACTGGAAAAGATAACAGTGTAGAATCCTCAAAATACAGAAACATTCCAACAATGGGACCAGGCCAGGCCCAGGGGGAGGATGCCCTCCCCTCCCTTTGTAGAAGGAAGTAGTAGTCCACAAAAATCACAAAACCTGATAGGCTAAAAAAGAGCTATAAAGATGATAAAGTGGACTACTAAGGATAACAAAGAAATTATGTATTGTTACTATTATGCAAAAAGGCCATAATGTCTAGATACAATATATACAAAATGATTAAGAGAGAAATTAGAGGAAATAAAATACTTTCACAGGAAAAACTGTCAGAAGCTTCAAATGAAAATTTGTGTTCATTAATACAACAGACTTGTGAAAAACAGTATACAGATCAAGAAACTTTGATCTATTTGGAAAAAGAAGCATCTGAGGAAGTGCGAAAATATAAATAACAAAGCTAAAGATATTTGAAAAGTATAAAAAAAGAAATATGGACATGGGAAAGAAAGAGAGATTTGATATGGTGTAATACACTTATGCAAAAGGAAAAAGCTAAATTAATCAATACAAAGACATTCAAAGTGAAATGCAGGCAAAGGCATCTGCATATGGAAAATTTCACAATAAAAATAATGCCACAAAGAGGTAACATATAAAAGAAGATTAGTAAAGTAGAAGTTTAAAATAAATAGAAGCTGAAGTTATGGAGTGCCTGCGAAGTGAAGGATTTGGTGTAGGAGGTCTAACACAGGTTACATCACAGCATGATGGAACGGGTTCCCAAAGTAGGGAGAAGCAGGAAGATCAGGAGACATCTGAAGAAGAAATATGGACATGGGAAAGAAAAAGAGATTTAATATGGTGTAATATTTATGCAAAGGAGAAAACAAAACTAACCAATACAAAAAGAGCAGCACCAAAGATATTTGAAGAGAAATATAGGCAAAGGAATCAGGACACGGAAAACTTTTCAATACAAAAAATAAGGAGACAAAGAGGAAAAGCAGAAAAGGAGATTAGTAATGGAGAAGTTAAAGAAGTAGAAACTGAGGTTATGGAGTACCTGAGAAGTGAAGGATTCAGTGTAGAAAATCTAATTCAGAAAACACAACAACAGGATGGAGCAATGGCTATCTAAAGTAAGAGGAAACCAGTGAAACAGAAGTAATTGGTCAGGTGCCATATGAAGATATTTTGGAGCCTTCCACAGGAAACCAGTATAAATGTTCACTTGAAGCTGTACAGCAAAGGAAGGAACAGGAAATTGTGGAAACTCTGAAGCAGTCAATGCTGAGGTGTGACATGCCAGTGAGTTCCCATATGATAGAGCAACACATGGCACAGGATGAAATTGAAGAGAATGTGCCACAGGAAGATGCTACAGAACTTTCTATAGAATGCCAGTAGGAAATGGAAAACAATGGAGGTGCCCTCGATTTGGAAGAAAATGAGCTAAGAGAAGAGTTACTTGATTTAACAGACATAGCTATATCAAGACCAATGCAAGAAATAGACTGCAGAATGTCAATAAAACTCAAAAAGTAAGAAATCTGATAAAACAAATGCATGCAGTAATTAAGACTGTCCATAGAGATCAATGTGATATAACAGAAGTAAACAGGATATACTACTGTGCAGCTAAATTAATAACTGATTCTACCAAAGAACACAGGGTAGTGAGGGAAAGGAAGGGGAGAAATCAAATACCATCATGGAAGTATCGAAGAGAGAAAACTATAAAACAATTAAGACAAGACGTGTCACTGTTAGAAGACTATAGAAGAGGGAACAGATCAACATACTAAGAAAGACAGATGTGATAAATGCAATGCACAGTATTAGAACAGACCAGGATCTATCATGCACTATCACAAATAACAAACTAAAAATTTCAGCACAGGCGAATGATGACCCAAAAAGGTTTTATAGAGAATTGGGAAACAAGGTAAAAGGAATTGAAAGACTGCCAAACAAAAAAGAAGAAATAGATACATTTTGGAGAATTATATGTGAAGATACTGTGGAACATAACAAAGATGCTAAATGGATAGAAGACGTAAAAGAAAGAATAAGAAGCTTAAAGGTGCAGGATATGAAATGGGATGAAGTAACAGCCAGAGAGATTGAAACAAAGTTAAGAAAAGCCTCTAATTGGAAAATCCCAGGCCCAGAGGCAGTATCTAACTTTTAGTTAAAAGTATTAACATCTTTGCACGAAGATTTAGCTATGAGTAAAAACTATTTGCGCACCTCAAACAGATACCAACCTGGCTAACAACAGGAAAAACAATGCTACTACTTAAGAGTGAAACTGGAAGTTACCCTAAAACTGTAGACCAATAACTTGCCTTCTGATGACATATAAACTATACACTGGAGTTGATGTCGACAGAGTTTATAGTCAATTAGAAGAAAACTCAATTATGGCAGTAAATCAAAATGGCAATAAAAGAAAGTCCTATGGAACAAAGGATCATTTGTTGTTAAACTGTAAAAAGGGGAGGAATTTAAGTATGGCATGGATTAACTACAAAAAAAACCATTTGACAGTATCCCACATTCATGGAAAAAAGTGTGCTTAAAAATGTATAAGATACATCCTACCCTGATCGACCACATTACAGTGGCCATGAAACAGTGGCAGATCACTTTACAATTAAGCCACGATAAAGGACAAATTATTATCCCAGGGATAAAAATTCAAAGGGGGATATTCCAACTCTCTGTCACCATTGCTATTCTGCCTTGCCCTTAACCCATTAAAGCTGTCTGCTTAATATCTTAGGCCATAGCTATAATTTGGCTCCTAGGAAACAACAAATTGTAAAGACTTCTCATCTTCTCTTTGTCGATAATTTAAAACTGTATAGATCATTAGATGAAGAAGTGAAAACACAACTGCAGGTTGTTAAAACTTTTTCAGATGATATAACAATGTCATTTGGTCTTATTAAATGTGCAAAAACAACATTTTGAGATGGTAAACTGCAACACCAAGAAAACATCAGTTTGGGACAAGTATGTGGTAAAAAAGAACTTGAGTAAGAGGGAGTGTATAAATATTTGGGAACTGCTGAAGGATCAACAATAAAACACAAACAAATGCGAATAAAACTTAGTACAGTATACTTTAGAAGACTTAAATTAACCCAGAAAATAGCACGGACATCTAGGAACAAAATCCAAGCTATAAACCAATTTGCTCTTCCTGTCCTAACTTACAGTTTTGGAATGATTGACTGGTCCCAAAACGTGTTGGATAGATTAGACAGGAAAACAAGAAGGATGCTTCATGCTCATCAAATGATTTATAAAAATCAGCACACACCAAGATTATATATTCCCCGTTCCAAAGGAGGGATGGGCCTCCTTGAAATTGAGTACATGTATAGATCAGCAATTGTGGGACTCCACACATACCTGCTAATCTCATAAGACCCAAATGTAGTGAAAGTTTTGAAACATGAGGAGACTAAATCTAAGATGACTTATAGGTTCATAGGTTCATACTAGGCTATCTGCCCTAGGGCATTTATAAGCCTAGCCAGAGTGTGTGTGGCTTTCACCACCCCTTAGGATGAGAATACTATACCCATTAGTTTGCTGTGCCTCTGTCCAGCAGTGATACAGAGATGATTCCCTGGGTAAACCTACGATCTCCCATCCACTCGTCAAGATTTCTCTTGAACAGAGTCAGTGAGGGGCTCTGCCTCACATGGACTGGGATTCTGTTCCATAGTGTAGGGAGTCTCTGGGTGATGAATCTGTCCCTCCAGCACATCCTATTTATATCCGTGTTGAGGTTTAAGTCTCTTGCTCGTGGCTCTGGTGGATTTGGATTTTTGAGGTGGAGCATGTCCATTAATTCGGGTTGGACATGGCCTTGTATGTCAGGCACAGATCACCTCTGAGCAGACGGTATGACTGAATAGAGCTGGAGTTTCTTCAGTCGGGCATCGTATGACATATGTTTGAGCCCCTTTATCCTTTTGGTGAGGAACTTTTGGGGTCTTTCCAACTGCTGCAGGTGTCGGGTAAGGTACATTCAATGGGGTTGTACTCAATCATTGGTCTGATAAGTGAAGAGTACAGGGGTACAATGACCTCTCCTGATCTGGATGTGAATCCCTTCATGATCAGGTGGGCAATGTAGAAGGTCTTCCTAACCACTTTGGCAATGTGAGTGTCAAACGAGAGGTTACTGTCAACTTGGGTCCCCAGGTCCCTGATAACTTCTTCCGTGTTTAATGGATTACCACCTATGTGGTAATTAGGGGTTACCTTGTTTTTCTCAAAGGGTATGACTATACATTTTTTGGCATTTAGCTTAAGGCCATGGCTCTGGCACCAGTTATCCATTTCTATGAGACCTTTCTGGAGGATGTCTGTGTCTGATGGAGTGTCAATTATGGTGCCCAGTTTGCAGTCATCTGCAAATTTTGTCAGCCACAATCCCCCTATGTTTGCCTGCACTTCAGAAAAGTAAATGCAGAACAAGAGGGGGCCCAGGACTGAGCCCTGTGGGACACCGCTCGTGACCAGCTTAGAATCTGACATGGCACCAGCAACTCTAACCCTGTGTGTTCTGTCCTTGAGCCAGTTTGCAACCCATCTTGTGACATATGGGTTTACATCTAAGCTGGTGAGCTTTTCTATGATGCCCGAGTGGGGTATTGTGTCGAATGCTTTTGCTAGGTCAAGGTAGGCTGTGTGAACTGCCTTACCCTCATCAATGGCCTTAGTGACGGTTTCGAAAAGTCGACCAAGTTCAAGAGGCAGGATCTGCCCTTGACAAAGCCAAATTGGGTAGGATCCAGTGTCTGTAGGTCCCCAATGTCTTTATTTATGAGTTCCATTATGATCCTCTCCATAGCTTTGCAGACAAGGCTCGCAAGCTTATGGGCGGTAATTTCCAGGGTCCGTAGAAGCACCGCCTTTGTGGAGTGGGACCACAGTTGCCGTATGCCATTCTTTGGCACGATCCTGTAGTAAGGCTAAGATTAAACAGCAGCCTTATGTGTGGGTTTAGCTCCTCATTGAGTTTGTGTAGCACACAGCCGGGGACACCGTCCGGTCCCATTGATGCTGTGTTTTTTGCTTTGGAGAGCAGCTCTCACCTGGGCATCTGAGATGTTTGGGAGGCTAGACTCTGGTGGGATAGATATTTCTCCTTTTGGGGGGGAGGGGAGAAATTTGCACTGAACCTGTCTGCCAGTATGTTGGCAATGTCTGTGGGTTCAGTGATTTTTTATCATTTTGGACTAATTCTGAGCATATCTGGGAGTTTCCACCCAGGTTTCTAACATAGCTAAAGAAGGCTTTATGATTGTCTTTTGTGTCATTAGTGATTTTTCTCTCAAAGTTGGCCTTGGATGATTTTATGAGTGATCGTAGTTTTTTGCTAGTATTGATCAGAGATGCCTTCCCAATTAGGGATTTTGCTCTGTCATGTAGTAGCTTTCTCCTCTTGTTGTAGAGTTTGTTTATGGCTGGAGTCCACCAGACCGGCGCCTGCCTTTGGTGGAAAGGGTCTTGATTTTATTAGGGATTGCTTGATCCATACATTCCTGGAGGTGCTCGTAGAAGGCATTTGTAAGGGTTTCAGCAGCGTGGGTTGTGGTTTGCACTGGCTCGGGGCCTTGAAGGATACCACTCAGTCTTAAGAAGTGTGAAGTTTGCTTTTGAGAAGCTCTTCACTGTGGTCTTTTGCTGGGGTGGGGCGGATGTGGATCTCCAGTGAGATTAATTTATGGTCTGATCTCACCAATGAGGGATATACTTCCGGTGTGGAGCATTTTGTCCCCATGTTTGTGATGATCAGGTCTAGTATATTTTCTCCTCTTGTGGGAATGGTGACTAGTTGTTCCATAGCATTTGAGTTTATGAACTCAAGGAACCTTTGGGCTAGGGTGTTGGGGCTTGAGTAATGTTCCCAGTCTATGTTTGGGTAGTTGAAGTCACCCAATATGATGGTGTTTGGAGAGACATTTATACTCTCCAGTGTCTTCAGGAAGGCTGTGTGGGTTTTCTGAGTTTGAGAAGGTGGTCTGTAGCATGTTACAAACTGTAGGGCAGTTTTACCTATGGTTAATTGCACCTGGATGGTCTCCGATGCTTCGGCGTTGCCACTAACCTGGAGGTGTGGGTATCCTTTATGAATATGGATACTCCCCTCCTTTTGTAGTTCGGTCCGGATTTTGGGGCGAACACATGATATGAGGTATAACCTGATAGTGCTGGGGTGCTCTCAGGAGCCTTGAATCAGGTTTCAGTCACAGCACAAACATCGATGTTCTCCATACTGAGGAGGGCTTCGAGGTGCATCTTGAGGTTTAGACTTCTGGCATTGAGCAGTATTACCCTTAGTTTTTCTCCATTTTTGTTTTCTAGGGTGGTAGGTTTATCATTTGAGCCTTGCCTAAAAAGGCACTATGGGGTGGCAAGAGCCTTTGCCAATATCCGGAAGCCCAGGGTGACAGGTGCAAGCCGCCCTTGAAGCAGCGTGGCTTGTCAAGCATGTCATCCCAGGCAGACAGACATTGATCCCCTTAGAATGACACCAGTAATTAAGCCAATTATTAAAGCTGATCATTTTGTCTCTGTATTGTGGCATCATTCTTGGTGAGGGTAGGATACTGCTCAGGGTCAGGGTCATACCGCCTGGGCTACATAATCTGAGAGCTCCTCTATGTCTCTTTTCATGTAGTCCAGGGAGGTACGTCTCAGGTCATTCACACCGGCATGGACAATGACTGAGTCATACTTGTACTTGCTGTGAAGTGACCTGAGTGCTTGTGTTATGTGGCGGATTCTAGCACCTGACAGGCAGCTAACTGTGATCTTTTCCTTGTTCAGTCTGGTGAGTGGGACGTCAGTGTGTCTGACTATGGAGTCACCTATAACAAGTGTGTCTGGCATTGTGTTTGGCTTTAAGGGCTGTGACTGTTTAGCACACTGACTTTGAGAACTATGTGTTGCATGTCTTATGTCTTGAGGTGGCAGTTGCTTGGGTATCTGCTTTGGAGGCCTCTGTAGTTTTGGTAGATTTTTGATCAGTGCCTCCGAGTATGTCTTTGTGTGTTTATGTGTTTGTTTTGCAGTTGTGATAGTTCTATGTGAAACTGGGTTTGTGGTGTGCGTGGTTTCCTTCTCCTCCTGTCTGGTCTTGCCAGTCCTGAGTTGAGAGAGCTCAGCCTCCAGTTTGGCTATATAGTTGCATCTCTCACATGTATTTGTGTTTTGTGGGAGAAGGAGTGGGTTGTTCAGGTACATGAGGCAATTGTAACATTGCCTCAAGATGCCCAGATTCACCAGCTGAACAGGAGAGGACGCTAGCAACTGACCCTTCGACATGCTAGAAAAAGTGAAAAGTTTGCTGTGTAACTGAGTCAGAAGGGACCTATAGGAAATGGGTACTCAAGGGGATTCTAGGCTAATGTAGTACTTTGTTTAGTATACAAGTACTTTACCTATATAAAAATGCTTTAGGAGCAAGTGCTGAGCTATTGAGATAGAGAATAGACTGTTTAGATTGCAAGTAGAGAAGTTCTAAGGGAAAAATTGAAGAGCAGACTTTACGGAGCCAGAAATAGTTTAACCTTGTTTAACCGGCGCTGCCCGATGGTGCTCTATGGGCAACTCCGCTAAATCGCGCTTAAAGCGGCTTTATAGCAGGGGGGTTGAAAAGACCTAGGAATTGACCCAAAATGGCCAATAGACTACAAGTTTCTGGCTGGAACCACTGCTCTAGGGACAAATAGGCTGCTCAGTGCTCCCCACTCCCACTGGTGAACAAAGAAGTTTCCTTTATCCAAATAAGGATATGGAATAGCACAGGAACCAAGCCAAAGCCCAGAGATCAGCAAACTCTGAAGACTGGACTATTCTAGTTCAGTAAGGTGGGAAAACAAGATTTTTTTTTTTTTTTTTTTTGCAGAAAACAGAGGAAAAACAGACAGTAAATGCTATAAATGCTTTTAAACGGCTAGCGACTTGAGTGTGTTAGCCTACAGGTAAAATTAAGCAACAAATAACTTTTTAAAAGTGCAAAACTGTTAATCAACACAAAACAGTTTAAATAGAATGCAGAGCTGTATAAACAGGCAAAAATGCAGTCGCTAAGCAGTAAATAATCAAAAGCCAGAAAAAATACTTAAATCAGGAAAAGTCACTCTTTTTGCTCTGCTGCTTGTAGAACTCTGCAGGACACCACGAGGAGCTGTGCTGAGTTGAATACAAGCTAAAAGCGGCTAAAGCGGCTTTATTACAGGGGCTGAAAAGAGCTAGGAATTGACCCAAAATGGCCAATAGACTACAAGTTTCTGGCTGGAACCACTCCTCTAGGGACAAACAGGCGCTCAGTGATCCCCACTCCCACTGGTGAACAAAGACGCTTCCTTTTATCCAAATAAGGATATGGAATAGCACAGGAACCAAGACAAAGCCCAGAGGTCAGCAAACTCTGAAGACTGGACTATTCTAGTTCAGTAAGGCGGAAAACAAGATTTTTTTGTTTTTGTTTTTTTCTTTTGCAGAAAACAGAAGAAAAACAGACAGTAAATGCTATAAATGCTTTTAAACGGCTAGCGACTTGAGTGTGTTAGCCTACAAGTAAAATTAAGCAACAAATAACTTTTTAAAAGTGCAAAACAGTTAATCAACACAAAAACAGTTTAAATAGAATGCAGAGCTGTATAAACAGGCGGAAAAGCAGTCGCTAAGCAGTAAATAATCAAAAAGCCAGAAAGAATACTTTAATCAGGAAAAAGTCACTCTTTTGCTCGCTGCTGCTAGTAGAACTCTGCAGTACACCACGAGGAGCTGTGCTGAGTTGAATACAAGCTTAAAAAGCGCTAAAGCGGGCTTTATTACAGGGCTGAAAAGAGCTAGGAATTGACCCAAAATGGCCAATAGACTACAAGTTTCTGGCTGGAAACCACTCCTCTAGGGACAAATAGGCGCTCAGTGCTCCCCACTCCCACTGGTGAACAAAGACACTTCCTTTTATCCAAATAAGGATATGGAATAGCACAGGAACCAAGACAAAGCCCAGAGGTCAGCAAACTCTGAAGACAGGACTATTCTAGTTCAGTAAGGCGGGAAAACAAGATTTTTTTTTTTTACTTTTTTGCAGAAAACAGAGGAAAACAGACAGTAAATGCTATAAATGCTTTTAAGCGGCTAAGCGCACTTGAGTGTGTTAGTCTACAGGTAAAATTAAGCAACAACTAACTTTTAAAAGTGTAAAACAGTTAATCAACGCAAAACAGTTTAAATAGAATGCAGAGCTATATAAACAGGCTAAAATGCAGTCGCTAAGCAGTAAATAATCAAAAAGCCAGAAAAAATACTAAAATCAGTTATAGCAAATACAGTTATAACAAATGCTCTGAAATATACTGTATATTTCCAAAATGTTTGAGAAGGACAGTCAGAACACAAGAAGGTTCAGGCGAAAGAGAAAAAAAAAAGTTTTGTTTTACTTTTTGAAAGGGAAAAAGGAGGAACAGAAGGCCTTATCAAATGTTCTCTCTGTATTAAGCAGAATGAGCTAATGACACTAGACTGGGAGGTGTGTCACAGTAGGGGCGGGCAACTGCAAAGCCACCAAGTATAACAGCAAGAGGAGGGTGGGACAAAATAGCCTACAAGACAGCAAGCACTACAGAGACAAATGAAAGTTTTTAAACAGATAAGGATTTGTGAAGATACTGAATAGACAAAGTGCTTTATATATATTAAATTGTAGTAATCTGTAAAAATAATTAAAAAAAATCAAGATGATACTTATATTTTGTAGCTCAGTTGCAGTCACAACTTCTCTAGTCTGCACTGTGTGCAAAAGACAGAAACTTTTTTTTTTTTTTTTTTTACAAGAACACAAAAGAACCAGCCCCCACTAGCCAAGAGATAATTACACAGAGGAGATGTTTCAGTTTACACAATAGCCTACCAGACAGCAAGCACTAGAGACAAATGAAAGTTTTTAAACAGATAAGGATTTGTGAAGATACTGAATAGACAAAGTGCTTTATATATATTAAATTGTAAAACAGTAATCTGTAAAAATAATTAAAAATATCAAGATACTTATATTTTGTAGCTCAGTTGCAGTCACAACTTCTCTAGTCTGCACTGTGTGCAAAAGACCTTCTCTGTTTAATCTAGTGGAAGCATTTCGGCATCAAGCAAGAATGGAAATCAATCCAGAAGTAGATAAAAATCAGGCAGCAACTCAATGTGCCAAAGAGCAAAAGAATTTTAAGGTGAAGGATCAGATGAGAAGGCAAGAACTGTGGAAAATGCATAAATATAGTTGCAAGTATAGCAAACTTCTGGAAGAACCTCATGTTGATCAGGAACAAATGCAGGAATGGTTAAGGAGAGGTGAATTCAAACCAAGAGATGAAAGGCTATTATTGGCGGCCCAAGATAGTGGTCTGCGTACACATTGGTTTACAAAGTCCATTGAACATGTGGGAGAAACAGACAAATACAGGTTTTGTATAACTGAATTGGAAACAATCGCACACCTCGTTACTGGTTGTGACATACTAATGGCAGAAGGACATTTTCTGGCTTGTTAAACTTGATTTCTGCATTAGTAACTGTATTTAGAGCACAACCTAGAGCTGTTTACTGAATTTCCTGTTTGCACTTATTTTTAAAATCGTTTTTTTCTCAAAACTTGCATTTTATCTGTCTTTGGCCTAGCACTCTTGTGTGGGGTCATTTACTGCACTGTTATAACTTGTTCATACTTGTGAACCCCTGCTATCTCGGAAAAAACAAAAAAACAAAATAAATTTTGCTTTTTTCCCACTTTTCTGAGATTTAAAAAAGTTCAGTTACAGGCTTGCTGTTCTTGAACTGTTTGTAAGTTTCTGTGAGGCCATTTTTGCTTGGGCTAAAGGGAAGTCTCTCTGTTGATCAGTGGCAGTGAAAAACATTGAGCAGCCTGCCTGCCCCTGTGGGAGTGGTTACTAACTTGAAACTGTAGTTTTATTGGCCATTTTGGGTAAATTCCAAAACTCCTTCATCTTCCTCTCTTAAAACCTGGTTGCCTCGTGGTTTTGGCGTCTTTTCAGGCTTGTTGGCTGTTGGTGAAGCACCCACCAAGAGGAGAAAACGCTAAGAGAAGAAAGGAGCCACTTTTTTCATAGATTTTTCATAGATTCATAGATTCGTACTAAGCTAACTGCCCTTGCGGGCCATTGTAAGCCTAGCCAATTATCCCTTGTGAGACTCAAACCCTGCACCTTGTGTTTGTAAGGCAAACACCTTAACCATTAGGCCACCCTCCCAACCAAATAAATTCCCACTGCCAGTCTCGAACCCAGGACCTTGGTAACATTAGTCTTATTGACCTACCACTAAGCCATGACAGCCATTGAGATTTTAAGTATTTTTCCTCTGTTTATTTGCTAAGTTTTTCTGCATAGCCGCCTATTTTGAGCATTTTCTGGGTTGTTAAACTTGATTTCTGCATTAGTAACTGTATTTAGAGCACAACCTAGAGCTGTTTACTGAATTTCCTGTTTGCACTTATTTTTAAAATCGTTTTTTTCTCAAAACTTGCATTTTATCTGTCTTTGGCCTAGCACTCTTGTGTGGGGTCATTTACTGCACTGTTATAACTTGTTAATACTTGTGAACCTCTGCTATCTCTGAAAAAACAAAAAGACAAAAAAAAAATATTGCTTTTTTCCTACTTTTCTGAGATTTAAAAAAGTTCAGTTACAGGCTTGCTGTTCTTGAACTGTTTGTAAGTTTCTGTGAGGCCATTTTTGCTTGGGCTAAAGGGAAGTCTCTCTGTTGATCAGTGGCAGTGAAAAACATTGAGCAGCCTGCCTGCCCCTGTGGGAGTGGTTACTGACTTGAAACTGTAGTTTTGTTGGCCATTTTGGGTCAATTCCAAAACTCCTTCATCTTCCTCTCTTAAAACCCTCTTTTGCGCGTTTTTGCATGTTTTTGTGCATAGCGCAACAGTGGGCAGCGCCGCCTAATTGGGTTTAAACTATTCCTGGCTCCACAAAGTCTGCTCTTCACTTTTTCCCTTAGAACTGCTCTATCTTTCAATTTAAACACCATATTCTCATTCTAAGGCCCTTCACCGGTCCAATTAAGTAATCCTACAAGTTAGCACTATTAAACCATAAGCACTACTTACTCTTATACTCTCTACGATTACCCTGTCCTCTATTGGTCCGTCTTAAATTCAGTTTCCCTATATTACTCTAGCATGTCCAAAGGTCAGTCAATGGTTTCCTATCCAGTCCAGTTGGTGAATCTGGGAATTTTGAGGCAATGTTACAACTGTCTCATGTACACGGACAACCTTCTCCTCCTCCAAACAGGTTCAAATATATGTGAGAGATGCAACTATTTAGCCAAACTGGAGGCTAAGCTCTCTCATCTGAAAACTGGTGTAACCAGTCAGGAGGAGAAGGTAACCTCACACAACACAATTCCAGTATCACATAGTCCCACCACATCAGCGAACCAAACACATAAATACAAAAAAACATACTCGGAGGCTCTAAATAAAAATCTACCTAAGCAACAGAGACCGCCAAAGCAGACATCCAAGCAAACGCTACCTCAAAACAAAACACACACAACACATAACCCACAAAGTCAGTGTGCCAAGCAGCCACAGCCCTTAAGGCTGAATAACACACCTGATACTCTTGTTATAGGTGACTCTATTGTCAGACACACTGACTTCCCGCTCACCAGGCTGAATAAAGAGAAGGTCACGGTGAGCTGCCTGTCGGGTGCTAGGATCCGCCACAAAACGCAAGCACTCAGGTCACTCCAAAGCAAATACAAATATGACTCAGTCATTGTACATGCTGGTGTGAATGACCTGAGACGTACCTCCTGGACTACATGAAAAGAGACATAGAGGAGCTCTCTGATCATGTAGCCCAGGCTGGTATGACCCTGACCTTGAGCAGCATCTTACCCTCACCTAGAATGATGCCACAGTACAAAGACAAAATGATCGATTTTAACAATTGGCTAAAATTTTGGTGTCATTCAAAGGGGATCCAGTGTCTGTCAGCCTGGGATGACATGCTCGACAAGCCACGTTGCTTCGCTAGGGACGGCTTGCACCTGTCACCACTGGGCTTTCGGATATTGGCAAAGGCTCTTGCCACCCCCATAGTGCCTTTTTTAGACAAGGCTCAAAAGTCAAACCCACCCCCATAGACAGTACAAGGAACAAGAAACTAAGTGTAATGCTGCTAAACGCCAGAAGTCTTAACCTCAAGATGCACGCACTCGAAGCTCTCCTCAGTATGGAGTACATTGATATCTGTGCAGTGACAGAAACCTGGTTCAAGGCTCCAGAGAGCACCCCAGCACTACAAGGCTATACCTCATATCATGCTTTTCGGCCCCAAAACCCAGACCGAACCACAAAAGGTGGGGGAGTTTCCATATTTATAAAGGATATCCACACCTCCAGGTTAGTGGCATTGCACAAAGTATCGGAGACCATCCATGTGCAACTAACAGTGGGCAAGACTGCTTTTCAGTTTATAGCATCCTACAGACCGCCCTCTCAAAGTCAGGAATCCCACTCGGCTTTCCGGAAAACACTGGAGAACATGAAGATCTCTCCGAACACCATTATATTGGGCGACTTCAACTTCCCAAACATTGACTGGGAGCACTACTCAAGCCCCAGCACCTTAGCCCAAAGGTTCCTAGAAATTATAAACTCAAATGCTATGGAACAACTAGTCACCACTCCCACAAGAGGGGACAACATGCTAGACCTGATCATTACCAACATGGGGACTCTATGCTCCACACCAGAAGTATATCCCTCATTGGTAAGATCAGACCATAAATTAATTTCACTGGATGTCCACATCCCGACCCCACCCTCAGCCCAGAAAAACCACAGTGAAAAACTTCTCAAAAGCGAACTTCTCACTTCTCAAAACTGAAGTGGAATCCTTCAAGGCCCCAGGGCCAGTGGAAACTACGGCCCAAATTGCAGAATCCTATATAAACGCATTATATGGACATCTCCAGGAATGCATGGATCATGCTATCCCAAACAAAACCAAGACCCAATCATCCAAAGGCAGGTGTCCAGTCTGGTGGACCCCTGCCATAAATAAACTGTACAACAGAAGGAGGAAGCTACTACATGATAGAGCAAAATCCCTAATAGGGAAGGCATCTCTGATCAGTACTAGCAAAAAATTACGATCCTCATAAAATCCTCCAAGGCCAGCTTCGAGAGAAAAATTGCACAGGACACCAAAGACAATCATAAGGCTTTTTTCAGTTATGTTAGAAACCTGGGATGCAACTCCCAGACTTGTTCTGAGTTGATTCTAAACGACAAAAATACACTGAACCCACAGACATCGCCAATATCCTGGCAGACAGGTTCAGTGCAAACTTCTCCCAAAAGAGCAAGTAGCTATGCCGGCAGAGGGCTGCCTGCCAAACAACTCTGAGGCCGAGCTGAAGGCAGCCCTCTCCAAAGCAAAAACACTGCTTCCATGGGACCAGATGGCCCTAGGTTGCCCCTACATGAACTCCAAGAGGAACTAATCCCTCAAATAAAACAGCTATACAATTTCAGCCTCACTACAGGATATGTGCCCACAGAATGGTGTACAGCAACAGTGGTCTCACTCCACAAAGGTGGAGCCTCACGGACCCTGGAAACTATCGCCCATAAGCCTGACTAGCTTAGTCTGCAAGGCTATGGAAAGGATCATCATGGAGCTCATAAACAAAGACATTGGGGACCTACAGACACTAGATCCTACCCAGTTCGGCTTTGTCAATGGCAGATCCTGCCTTTTGAACCTGGTTGACTTCTTCAAAACAGTCACCAAAGCCATAGATGAAGGAAAGGTAGTCCACACAGCCTATCTGGACCATGCAAAGGCATTTGACACAATACCCCACTCGGGCATCATAGATAAGCTATCCTGCTTAAATATAAACCCTTATGTCACAAGATGGGTCGTAAACTGGCTCAAAGACAGAACCCACAGTGTGAGAGTTGCTGGAGCCATGTCAGACTCGAAACCGATCACAAGTGGCGTCCCACAGGGTTCTGTCCTGGGACCACTCTTGTTCGGTATATACTTTTCCGAGGTACAGGCAAACGTGGGAGGACTATGGCTCACCAAGTTCGCAGACGACTGCAAACTGGGCGCCATAATCAACTCTCCAGCTGACACAAACATCCTTCAAAAAGCTTTTTTCAGTTATGTTAGAAACCTGGGATGCAACTCCCAGACTTGTTCTGAGTTGATTCTAAACGACAAAAAATACACTGAACCCACAGACATCGCCAATATCCTGGCAGACAGGTTCAGTGCAAACTTATCCCCCCCCCCCAAAAGAGCAAGTAGCTATCCCGGCAGAGGGCTGCCTCCCAAACATCTCTGATGCTGAGGTGAAGGCTGCCCTCTCCAAAGCAAAAAACACTGCTTCCATGGGACCAGATGGCGTCCTAGGTTGCGTCCTACATGAACTCCAAGAGGAACTAATCCCTCAAATAAAACAGCTATACAATTTCAGCCTCACTACAGGATATGTGCCCACAGAATGGTGTACAGCAACAGTGGTCTCACTCCACAAAGGTGGAGCCTCTACGGACCCTGGAAACTATCGCCCCATAAGCCTGACTAGCTTAGTCTGCAAGGCTATGGAAAGGATCATCATGGAGCTCATAAACAAAGACATTGGGGACCTACAGACACTAGATCCTACCCAGTTCGGCTTTGTCAATGGCAGATCCTGCCTTTTGAACCTGGTTGACTTCTTCAAAACAGTCACCAAAGCCATAGAT
This sequence comes from Protopterus annectens, assembly GCF_019279795.1. NCBI lineage: Eukaryota > Metazoa > Chordata > Ceratodontiformes > Protopteridae > Protopterus > Protopterus annectens. Next base: position 245,025,734 of record NC_056750.1, read on the forward strand.
GAAGGAAAGGTAGTCCACACAGCCTATCTGGACCATGCAAAGGCATTTGACACAATACCCCACTCGGGCATCATAGATAAGCTATCCTGCTTAAATATAAACCCTTATGTCACAAGATGGGTCGCAAACTGGCTCAAAGACAGAACCCACAGTGTGAGAGTTGCTGGAGCCATGTCAGACTCGAAACCGGTCACAAGTGGCGTCCCACAGGGTTCTGTCCTGGGACCACTCTTGTTCGGTATATACTTTTCCGAGGTACAGGCAAACGTGGGAGGACTATGGCTCACCAAGTTCGCAGACGACTGCAAACTGGGCGCCATAATCAACTCTTCAGCTGACACAAACATCCTTCAAAAAGGTCTCACAGAGACAGATAACTGGTGCCAGCGCCATGGTTTAAAGCTAAATGCCAAAAAATGTATAGTCATACCCTTTGGCAAAAACAATGTGCCCACAAATTACCACATAGGCGGAAACCCATTAAGTACAGAGAAAGTTATTAGGGACCTGGGGACCCAAGTTGATAGCAATCTCTCCTTTGAAAACCACATTGCCAAAGTGGTTAGAAAGACCTTCTACATAGCCCACCTCATCACGAAGGGTTTCACATCTAGATCAAGAGAGGTAATCGTGCCCCTTTATTCATCCCTCATCAGGCCCATCATAGAATACAATGCCCCTTTTGGGATGTACCTTACCAGACACTTGCAGCAATTAGAAAGACCCCAAAAGTATCTCACCAAGAGGATCAAGGGTCTCAAACAGATGCCATATGCTGCTCGGTTAAAAAAACTCCAACTCTATTCAGTTGCATACCGCCTACTTTGAGGCGATCTATGCCTGACATACAAAGCTATGTCAAATCCAGAATTAATGGACATGCTCCACCTCAGTAAATCTAAATCCCTTAGAGCCACACGCTCGAGGGACTTGAACCTCAGCACAGAAATAAATAGAACTTGCTGGAGGGACAGGTTCATAACCCAGAGGCTCCATTCACTCTGGAATAGAATTCCAGTTCATGTAAGGCAAAGCACCTCACTGAATCTCTTCAAGAAGAATCTCGATAGGTGGATGGGGGATCGTAGGTTTGTCCCAGGGATTACTCCCGTGTCACTATTAGACAGAGGCACAGTAAACTAACCTTAAAAAGGGCACAGTATACTCAAATCAAGGGGTGGCGTAAGCCATACAGAATTGGGCTAGGCTTATAATTGCCCCAGGGCAGATAGCCTAGTATGAACCTATGAACCTATGACTGTATACTGAAAGGCATAATAATGTGGCAAGACTGTTGCACTGCGGATTGTGCAAACATTATGGTACTGAAGTGGCTGAAAAACACTGGAAACATTAGCCACAAAGCACCATAGAAAATGATGAAGTCTGCATCACATGGGATCACCCATTACCAACAATTCAAAAGATAGATGCTAGAAAACCAGATATAGTGGTCCATGAAATGAAGACAAAAGTAACATTGATCATTGAAATCACCACACCTAGTGACTACAGTGTGTTGCGTACAGAGAGACACAAAGTCATAAAATATCAGGCTCTGCAGGTAGAAACGAGAGCAATGTGGAAGAAAGACACCCAGACAGCACCAATAGTAGTAGGAGCAACAGGTCTTATAAAAAAGAATCTACAGTCGTATTTAGATACGTTACCAATTCATGTAACCCCACACATATTGCAGAAAGAGTCATTACTGGGCACAATGCGGGTGCTGCGAAGAGCACTTTTGGCTGACATCAAAGACTGAAACAATACTAATTTCATGAACTTTAATTGTACTTTGACTTAGGAATGGGGTCCATTCCCATCATGGCATTAGAAACCCAAAAGATTTGGAGAAATTAAAAAAGAGTTACCCTTGAAATTTCATTAGCAATAAAAGTCCCTCTGTTTCTACCTGAAACCTCAAAACTGTATCATTAATGACACCTGTTCTACCTAGACCATTGAAATCATATCAGTGATAAAGTATCACTAGTTTATCAAAACCACTGAAGTTGTACTAGTTTTAAAGCACCTGAAATTCTACCTGTAATAAAACCTTTCTGGTTCTACCAGAACCCTAAAACTGCATCAGTAATGAAACACCTCTGTTTCCACCTACTCCTTGAAACACTATTAGTAATAAAAACACCTCTGGTCCCACCTAAACTCTGAAACTGTGTCATTTTAATTTCTCCAATTATTTTAGGTTTCTAACACCATGACAGGAGTGGACCCCATTCCTAAGTCAAAGTATAATTAAAGTTCATGAAATTAGTATTGTTCCAGTCTTTGATGTTAGCCAAAAGTACTCTTTGCATCAACCATAGTGTGTCCAGAATTTACTTATTTTACAATTCATATTGAGTTACGTGTATTGATAGTATATCTAAATACAACTGTAAATTCATATTTATGAGCCCCATTGTTCCTGCTACTACTGGAACTATCTGGGTATCCTCCTTCAAGATTGCCTTTCTTCCCACCTGGTAATGCTGGTTTTTAATGACTCTGTGCCTCTCTGTATGTAAGATACTGTAATCACTTGAGGTAGCAATTTCAATGATCAATGCTGCTATTTTCTTCTTTTCATGGACTACTGTATCTGGTTTTCTCACATCTATATTTTGAACTGTTGGCGATGGGTGATCCCGTGCGATATAAAGTTCATCATTCTCTATAATGCTTTGTTGCTCATGGTTCTAAAGCTTCTCAGCTACTTCAATATTGTAATGTCTGAATAATCCCCAATGGAACAGTCTTGCCACATTATTATGTCTTTCAATATAAGACCCTCTGCCATTAGTGCATCACACCCAGCAACAAAATGTGCAACTGTTTCCAATTCTGTTTTACAAAACCTGTATTTGTCTGTTTCACCCATATGTTCAATGGACTTTGTAAACCAACATTTACGTAGTCCACTATCCTGGGCCAGCAACATTAACTTTTCGTCTTTTGGTTTAAATTCACATCTCCTTAACCATCCCTGTGTCACATCCTAATCAACATGAGGTTGTTCTGTATTTGCAAATAAATGCATGCCTTTTTCGCTTTTCTTACCCTCTCATCAGATCCTTTACTTTATATTCTTCTTTGTTTTTTGGCACATGCAGTTGCTGCCTGATTTTTTTCCACTTCTGGTTTGATTTCCATGTTTGTTTGACACTGACATGCATCTGTTAAACTAAGCAGGGAAGTCATCTTAAGACTTGTTCTCCTCATCTTTTAATTCACTACATTTGGATCTTTTGAGGTCAGCAGATACGTATGCAAGTCCTATGATTGCAAATCTATACATGTAATCAATTCCTTCAGAATGGAAAATTTATCATCTTGGTATCCACTAATTTTTATAAATCATTTGGTAAGTGTGAAGAAGTTTTCTTGTTCTTCCTGTCCAAATGATCCAATACCTTTAGGGACAGTCAATCACCCCAAAAGATGGAACATGAAGAGCAAATCAGTATTAATTTTAGTCTTCTAAAGTGTTCCTTATTTTGTTTGTATTTCTTCATATTTTATTGTCAATCCTTCATCAAGCCCCAAATATTTATACACTACCTCCTGCTAAAGTTCTTTTATATCACATTCCTGTCTCAGACTGATATTTACTTGGTGCTGCTGCTTTTCTGCTTTACAGGTTGCTTCTGCACATTTACCAAGAACAGATGACAAGTTTGACCACTTCCAATTGTGCTTTCAGTTCCTCATCTGATTAACTATACAGTTTTAAATCATCCACAAAAAGAAGATGAAAAGTCTTTGCACTTTGTTGTGTTCTGGGAGCCAAACTGTAACCATGACCTAATCTTTTAAGTAGACAGCTTAATGGGTTAAGGGCAAGGAAAAAATGAGCAGCAGTAACAAAGAGTTATCCTGGAATATCCCCACTGAATTTTTATTCCTGGGAAAATAATTTTTCCTTTTATCATGGCTTAGCTACAAAGTGGTTTGCCATCTTTCATGGTGCACCTTATATATATGTAAGCACTCATTTATCCATGAATGTAGGATGCTGTCAAATGCTTTTTTGTGCTCTATCTAAGCCATATTAGATTCTTCCCCTTTTTACAATTCCCCATTAGGACTTTATTTAACAATAAATGATCCTTTGTTCCATATGACATTCTTTTATTATCTTTTTGTTCTATTGCCACAATTGAGTTTTCTTCTAAATGACTATAAACCCTCTCTGCAGCAATTACAGTACATAGTTTATGCATCACAGGAAAGCAAGTTATTGGTCTATAGTTTTTAGGATAGCTTGCAGGTTCACTCTTAAGGAGTACCATTTTTCCTGCTGTTACCCAGGTTGGTGTCTGTTCAGGATGCACATGTAGTGCTTACTCAAAGCTAAATCTTCATGTAAAGATGTTAATAGTTTTGAACAGAAGTTAGATACTGCATCTGGGCTGGGGTTTCCAGTTAAGAGCTTTTATTAATTTTGCCTCATTTTCTCTGGCTGTTGCTTCATCCCCTTTCATATCCTGCACATTTGAACTTCTTATTGTTTCTTTTACTTTTGCTGTCCATTCAGCATCTTTGTTATGTTCCACAGGGTCTTCATAAAGATTTCCCCAAAATGTATCTATTTCCTGATTTTAGTGGTATTTTCATACCTTCCTTGTTTCCCAATTCTTTAAAAAAAACTTTTTTTGGGTCATCAATGAATTGCTTATTCTGTATTTTTTCTTTATATTTATCTGCATACCACTTTTTTGCCTGTGCTGATATCTTTAGTTTATTATTTGTAATAGTGTATGACAGATCCTGGTTTGTGCTGATGCTGTGTGTTGCTTTTATCATGTCTTCCCTCTTCAGTACTCTTCTAACAGTGACATTTCTTGTCTTAATTCCTTTACAGTTTTCTCTATTCGATACTTCCATGATGGCATTCGATTTCTTCCCTTCGTTTCCCCTATCACCCCGTGTTTTTGTGGTAAGACAATCTGTTGTTAATTTAGCTGCACAGTAATATACCCTATTTACTTATTTTATATCACATGAAATTCTGTTAATAGTCTTAATTTCTGTGTTCATTTGTTTTATTAAATTTGTAACATTTTGGGTCTTATTGCCTTTCTGTAATGTATTTCTTTCACTGATCTTAATATGTCTATCCATCTCTATCAAACAAAGCAACTTTTCTCTTAGATCATTTTCTTCTAAACTAAGGGCACAATCTTTGCCCTCCATTTCCTATGGGCATTCTACAGAAAGTTCCAGAACATTTTCCTGAGACATATTCTCTTCAGCTGTATCTTGTGTCATCCATTGGTCTTTTACATGGGAACTCACTGGCCTAACACTCCACAATATTGACTTTACCAGAGTTTCCTGCTCCGTCCCCTTGTAGTGCAACTCCAACTAAACTTTTATACTGGTTTCCTGCTGAAATCTCAAAAATATCTTCATGTAGCAAGTGAACATATGCTTCCCTTTCAACCAGTTTCTCCTTAATTTAGGGACTCATTGTCCCATCATGTTGTGACATTACCAGAGTTGGATTTTCAACATTAAATCCTTCATTTCACAATTAATCCATAACTTCAGTTTCTATTTCATCATCTTCTCTATTACTAATCCTCTTTTCTACTTTCCCCTACATTCTACTTTTCCTGGTACTTCTCCTGGTACCTCATTACCACAATCAGCAAACCCAACCTTTTCTGAAATCAGCATGTCTGTGTTTCTTTTGCAAAGTTTTCAGTCTTCTTGCTTGTTTTCTTTACTTTTTACAGTGACTGAATAAAAAGCATTCTTTATTAAAAAAATCTTTTTTATAAATATTGTTATTGTATTGATTAGTTTTGCTTCCTCCTTTGCATAAATAATAACCATATTAAATCTCCTTTTCTTTTCCATGTCTATATTTCTTCTTCAGATGGTTCCCACTCCACCCACCTACTTCTCCTTACTTTGGGGATTCGTTCCATCATGCTCTGATGTTACCAGAGTTGGATTTTCAAAACTGATCCCTTCACTTCGCAGGCAATCCATAACTTCAGCTTCTATTTGTTTAACTTCTACTTTACCAATCTTCCATTCTACAGTTCCTCCCTTTGTGATCATAATTTTTTGTATTTTGAAATTTTCCATATCTAGGAGCCTTTGCCTGTATTTATTTCTCTTCAAATATCTTTGAAGCAACTTCTTTTTCCTTCTACAAAGGGGGGGGGGGGGGCTTAACTCCATTGTAGGAATGTTTCTGTATTATTTCCAATCTTGGCACCAGTGCGCCTACCAAGATTGGGCATTTCTTTTTATCCTGGGACTTGTGCACCCAGCTGTCTTTTTATGTTTTAACTTACTTCTGTCCGTAATATATGATATATACAATACAGTCTACAAATTTTGTAAAAACAGGGTCCGCCTCATGAAGGTAGTCACTAAGACTTGAGAATTGCTGTGTCAGCAATAAAATACATGTGTTTTTACTTGATAGCCTGAAACTTTAAATGGAATGAGGCAGATCTAGTTCAACAAAAAAACCCTGAAAACAAACCAGCATTAAAGCACTTCCATTTCTACCCAAACAATTGAAAATATACCAGTAACAAAGCATATATTCTTCTATCTGAACTCCTGAAACTGCAACACTACTAGCCTTGTTTTATCTCGATCTCTTACACTTTATAATTAATAATACACCTCTAGATCTATTTAAACCCTTGAAACGATAACAATAAAGTAACTCTGGCTCTAGATAAACCCTGAAGGTGTACAAGTAATAAAGCATCTCTGGCTACAGCAAAACCCTATACCACTACCCTTCAGACACATGTAACAATGCCCCCCCACCTCGCCAGAATCTATACTAGAAGTAAAGCATATATGATTCTATCGGAGTATCCAAGGCCAAATAAAGCAGCTCTGGTTCTACCCAAACTCCTAAAACTGTACCAGTAATAAAGCACCGCTAGCAGTTCTGAACCAAGAAATGACCTACTCCTTCCTCATTCAGATGTTTACCAGCTAACATGCCAAGTAATCAAAACACTTTTCTTATCTTTTGTCACTATTTTCTTTTCATCTCTGTTTTTCATTGCTAAAGTCTTTCTGTAACTATTTTCCTCTGCTTTTCCTTAATTTTGCCACTGTTTTTTGAGTTTCCAGCTAGTTTTTGGTAATCATCTCAATACCGAAAGATTGCCAAATTCCAGTAATAACGGCTACACCGATAAAAACCGCACTCTCCAAAGCTAAGAATACAGCATCCATGGGACCAAATGACATCCCAGGCTGTGTACTACAAGAACTACAAAATGAACTGGCACCTCACCTAAGTGTCATGTTTAATCATAGCCTCACCCCAGGCTTCGTGCCCACTGAGTGGAGCACAGCTACAGTTATCCCACTCAACAAGGAGGGATCCACCTTGGATCCTGGGACTATCGCCCCCTCAGTCTGACGAGCCTGATCTAAAAGGCCATGGAACGTATTATCATGGAACTTATAAACAAAGACACTGGCAACCTTCAAACTCTGGACCCCACCCAGTTTGGGTTTGTGAAGGGCTGATCTTGTCTCCTGAACCTGAATGACTTCTTTGAATCAGTCTCCAGAGATGTGGACGATGGTAAGGCGATCCACACAGCCTATCTGGACCTGGCCAAGGCCTTCAACACCATCCCCCACTCTGGAATCATAGATAAATTTACTAAGCTGGGCATTAATCCCTACGTCACTCGATGAGTTGCGTACTGACAAGAACCCAGACTGTAAAAGTAGCTGACTCCAAATCCAGCTCCAGACAAGTGCAGTACCTCAAGGTTCAGTCCTGGGACTGCTCTTGTTTGGCATCTACTTCTCTGACGTACAGGCCAACACTAAGGGACTCTGGCTAACAAAGTTCACAGATGACTGCAAACTGGGAGCCATTATTGAATCACCAAATGATGTGGATATTCTACAAAAAGGCCTTACAGAAATTAATGCCAAGAAATGTATAGTTATCCCCTTTGGGAAAAAACATGTACCCGTGAATTACCACATAGGTGGCAGTACACTAAACACCGAAAGTGTGATAAGAGACTTAGGGACACAGGTGGACAGTGGTCTCACCTTTGATAACCACATCACCACAACAGTCAGGAAATCCTTCTATGTGGAACACCTCATCACTAAGGGCTTTTCGTCCAGTAAAAAAGAGGTCATTGTCCCACTGTACACATCCCTCATTAGACCCATTATAGAATACAATGCCCCGTTTGGTATGTACCTCTCAAGACATCTGCAACATGGAAAGGCCACAAAAATACCTCACTAAAAGAATCACAGGCCAGCTGTACGCTTTTGCATAGCGTCTACTCAGAGGCGATCTCTGCTTAACATACAAGGCCATGTCAAACCCAGAGCTGTTGGACATGCTACACTTAAAGAAATCCCAATCCCTCAGAACCACTCGCTCCAGGGATCTAAATCTTGTCATCACAATAAACAAAACATGCTGGAGGGACAGGTTCCTGACCCAGAGACTCCACAGACTCTGGAATAGACTGCCCATACATGTCAAGCAGAGTGCCTCCTTGGCCGTCTTCAAAAAGAACCTTGACGATTGGATGGGAGATAGGAAATTCACCCTGGGGATCACATCAGTCACCCTTCTAGACAGGGGTCCAGGGAAGTAAATATTGTGGGAAGAAATAGCCAGGGAACTGTTAAGGCTAGGCTTGTAGAGGCCCTAGGGCCGATAGCCTAGTACCAACCTATGAACCTATGTAGTGTTAGCATCTAAGAACCAGTGGTGGTGGTTGGTTTTGTGGTAGGGAATTACATTTCTACTGTGATCCCAAAGTACACATATTTGGCTGAATTTGTAGCTAATTTTCTATTGGATCTTTTGTTTTCTCTACTGGGATGAACAGTACTGAGCAGGCTCTGCACATGGCTGTGCGACAATGTTCTATGTAATTTCACACTGGAAGAACCTGAAATGCATCTACAAATAACCCTTATCATTCTACCACCCACTAAGAGGCTGTAGCTATATTCCCACAGTGTCTACTAATTAGTTTTGTACTCACTACTAACTTAGATAACTGGGAACTGTTTTCTTATTAGTCTTTTCCGTATTATTCTTTCCTCTTTTACACTGCAAATACAAGCCATTTTAAATGAATTCTTAAGCCACACTCCAGTATTGTTACTTAACCTTTTCAAACTGCAAATACAAGCCACATTCCTGTAATATCAGAAATAAATTATTTCAACTGAACCCCTAACTACATTTTTTTTTCTTGAACTCAAATATTCCATTCCTTTATTGTACTTTTGGATTAAAATGGAAGGCCAAACAGCTTGTTTATGTTAACAAATAGAAATACTAAAAATGTAAGTGTCAAAATGGATTTTTTCTAGCAAAGTTATTCCTTACATAATTTCCTAGCAATCTAGGTAAGAAAAATGCACTTCTGTTCTTTCAGGAATTATTTATGAACAAACTGTCCAAAAAGAATGTGTGTTTTGTAAAACATTATGCTACAGCAGCATGTCTCAGGTTTAGAGAAGCAATCATCTCTCTTCTTGATTACAAACAAAGCAATATTATGGAGCACTGCTTTCCTAGGAGAAGCAGATAGAAACACAGACAAATCTCCTATTGTATTTTCTCTTTGTTTTTATTCTAAGTTCTGTAATAAATACAGTGTTGTTTGTATAAAGAGAGCACTTGAGATTGTGGGAAATCTTCTAAATTATGAGACCATTCAGAAATGCAACTGTCTGAGCTGGTACTAGATGATGGTTTGCTTATTTTTCTGCATGTTTTGAGTGCGTAAATTATGACTGGAAGGGATAGTCCACAAAAGTATCACACAGGCTTAAAATCATGCCACTCAACTGTTCCTGATTTTCAGGGATGTCCCTGATTTTGACTCAAATTTTAGCTCTGATCCTCTTAATCCTTCCAAAAACTGGTGTCTTTTGGAAAAAAGTGGAAAATTAATTCTTAATAAAGACAATAATTAGATTTATAAACTTCTTTTACTTCAGAAAATGGATATTAATTTTCTTATTCTGTCAGTGTCTCTACTTAACAGTACTAATATTTTACAAATGGCCTTGATTCTGTTAAGAGCTATGCTGAAGACATTTTGATTCACGTATTTAAGTTAGTCTTTATAACCTGCCATGTTTAGATTTGCTTTAGAATCTCAGTAGCTGTTTGGGCCAAGAAAAAGTACAGTTTTGTACCTACCATAAATGTAGATGTTCGAAGATCTACATTGCTGCAGTCCTTACACTTGGGTAGTCCGCTGTCCTCGGTCGGCCCGAATATCAAAGTATAAGGCTGACGTCGGTCAAGGCGCTTTAGACTGACATCAGGACGTCAGGGTACAAATGCGCATGACCGACGTCATATCCTCAGTCTTTTCTTGCCCCAGATGTCAGAAGACCCTAAAAGGAAAGGTGAAACCCAAAAGACCACAAAAAACAACTAGCCACCCTTGCACTAAACATATGTACAATATATACAAAAACCACAACATTTGCAACCCAAACCACACAACTGCCTCTAAATATAGAGGGGATGGAGGGAGGGACTGCAGCAATGTAGATCTTGAACATCTACATTTATGGTAGGTACAAAACTGTACTATGTTCTTCATCTCACATTGCTGCAGTCCTTACACTTGGGTAGAATCCCAAAGCAGAGGTAAGGGAGGATGGCAAAGCTATAAAGCAGGAGGAGCTGCCAAAATGCCCTGTAGAATTGCAGTGGCAAAACCAGCCCTAGATTTAGAGTAAAGTGGAAGGTGGTAATGCTTAGAGAAAGTATGCACTGAACTCCAAGTCGCTGCCTCCAAAATATCCTTAGTTGCCACCCCCCTTAAAAATGCTGTAGACGTGGCAGTAGCCCTAGTGGAATGAGGCCTAATCCCAGCTGGAATCTCCTTACCATGATGGGAATAACAGAAAGCAATACAAAACCCAATCCACTTAGAAATAGTCTGTTTTGACACAGGTTTGCCCTGAGAACCCAAAGCAAAAGAAACAAATAATTGCTGAGACTGCCTGAACCCTTTAGTTCTGCTCAAATAATATCGCAACTGTCTGTGTATATCCAAAGTGTGCAAAATCTTTTCCCCTTTATTTTGGGGGTTTGCATAAAAAGTAGGTAAATGAATAGTTTGGTTTAAAGCCACACTAGAAACCACTTTAGGCACAAAGGAAGGATTAGTACGTAATGATACCCTATCCTTATGGAAAATTAAGAAAGGCTCAACTGCCATAAGGGCCTGTAATTCAGAAACCCTTCTCGCAGAGGTAATGGCCAACAAAAAAGCAGTCTTCCATGATAAATATTTCAATTCAGCAGTAGCTGCAGGCTCAAAAGGTTGTAGAGTGAGTTTCTCCAACACAAAATTGAGATCCCAAGCAGGAGTAGGAGCTCTATGGGGGTCTTAAATTCTTTGCCCTCTAAGGAATTGCTTAAACAAAGGATGAGAAAACAAAGGTGGAACACAGTCATAATGTGCTGAAATCGCTGCAGCATGAACTTTAATGGAAGAGAAAGACAAACCTTTGTCCAGTAACTCAGCAAGATATTGAAGGGCCACACTTAAATTAGGTTTAGAAACATCCAATTCTTTTGCTGTACTCCAAAATAAAAATCTCTTCCATTTATCTGCGTACACTTTCCTTGTACTAGGCCTTCTGGCCTCCAAAATAACATTCAAAACTTGCTGTGGAAGCTGGCACCCTCCAGGGTTTAAAACAGAATATGCCAGGCTGTTAGGTGAAGAGAGTGGAGTTTGACATTGAGTAAATGACTGTCCTCCTGAGACAGCAGGTGTGGAATCGAAGGCAAAGGCCATGGAGGTTCCCTTACCAGACTTCTCAGTAATGGGTACCAGTGCTGTCGAGGCCAATCCGGAGCTACTAGAATCATCTTTGGCTTGTCCTGTCTGACCTTTAGGAGTACCTTTGGGAGGAGAGGTAGAGGTGGAAAGGCATACACATGAAGCTTGCTCCAATTGAATGAAAGAGCATCCACTTTCCAAGCTGTGGGATGAAACCTTTTGTGCAAAACTTTGGCAGCTGGTGGTTCAGTGGAGAAGCGAACAGATCTATGTCTGGAGTTCCCCATAACACTGTCAATTGCTGAAATACATGAGGATCCAATTTCCACTCGTGGGGATCCATAATTCGTCTGCTCAACACATCTGCTAAGGAGTTCTGTGCTCCCGGCAGAAACCTTGCTTGAAGATTCAGCTGTAAACTGAGAGCAGTCTCCCACAAAATCATTGCCTGTCTGCATAGAGGATAAGAATGTGTTGCTTGTTGATGTACCACATGACAGTTGTGTTGTCTGTTAGAACCAACACCTGCCCTGGAAGGAGTAAGTCTTTGAAGGCTATCAATGCAAATTGGACTGCTAACATCTCCTTCAAGTTGATATGTAGATGTTGAAGTCTGGCAGGCCACGTGTCTTGTACCCATTTTCCATTTAGATGAGCTCCCCAAGCTTTGTCTGAGGCATCTGTCGTAAGAATCTGACTTCTGGCCGGGTCACAGAGAGTCCCTTGTTTAGGTGACATTCCTGAGCCCACCACAAAAACTCCTTTTGAATGCAAGGTATTATCTGAATGACAGTGTCCAAATCCTGACAGTGCTGTGTCCACACATTTTTGAGATACCATTGTAACTTCCTCATATGCAGTTTGGCATTGGGAAGCACCAGAATACAAGATGCCATGAACCCCAAGGCTTGAAGGACTGTCCTTGCAGTCAGCCTGGACTGATGAGACAATTGACGGAAGTACAGGGAAAGATTCTTTTGTTTGTCCGGGGTCAAAAAGGCCATCTGGGATGCTGTATTCAGCCTCACACCCAGAAAGCACATGTCCTGAGAGGGTACTAGACTGGACTTTATTTCGTTCACAGAATACCCCAGGCATCTTAGCACTGCTATCACATACTGTAAATGATGAAGAAGTTCGTCCCTTTCTTGGGCCAGAATCAGGCAGTCGTCCAAATAAGGATAGATCTGTATTCCTCTCAGCCTGAGGAAAGCTATCACTGGAGCCAGAACTTTCGTGAACACTCTGGGCAGTAGATAAGCCAAAGGGCAATGCAGAGAACTGATAATGAGAAGTCCCAGCCCGAAAACGCAGATACTTCCTGCAGCTTAGCCTGATAGGAACATGAAGGTAAGCTTCCTTGAGATCCAGAGTCACCATCCAATGGTCTTTGCCCAGCAGAGGTAAAAGCTGTTGTAATGTCAACATTTTGAACTTGGGAATGTCCAAATAAGTGTTGAGGATAGATAAATCTAAAATTGGTCTCCACTTGTTCCCCTTCTTTGGTACTAGGAACAGGCGAGAATAAAATCCTAGGCCCACTTCTGGTAGAGGGACCGGTTGTATGGCTCCTATTTGCAACAACAGAGAAATTTGTTTGTGAGCTTCTAGTCTTTGCTGAGGAGGAACGTCCGGCATGCCTTTGAAAGGAGGCAAGGTATGGAAATAAAACCTGTAACCCTGGTGTATGATATCCAATACCCATCTGTCTTGGGTAACCAGACTCCAATTTTCCTTGAAGAGCCAACCTTCCTCCCAAAGGTGCTGCCAGGCAAGAAGGATCTGGCAGCTGAAAAGGTAGGTCATTGGGCCTGTTTACGAAAGGACTGGCCCCTGCCCTCACCCGAAGATTGTGCAGGTGAACTCCCTGTTCTAGGCCTGAAGGAGCTCTGAGCTCTGCCTCTACCACGTCTAGATCTACCCGTAGCCTGATGATAAGAACGTCCACCCTTTAGCAGGCCAATTCCTACTAAACTTGGAGGCTGAACTTGCAAAAAATCTTTAACAGCCTGCATAGATTTAGCTTTGTCTTCCATTTTCTTCAAGACTGACTCCACAGGTGCACCAAACAACACATCAGACTGTAAAGGAGCATCCAAAATCCTTGACTTAACATGTTCAGATAAATTCTGATCCCTCAGCCAGGCGTGCCTGCGAAGAACTGACCCAGTGGCAGCCACCCTAGACGAGGCCTGTACAGCATCAAAACCACATTGTAACGAATGCTTGCCCACCTGTTCAGAGACATGTACCAAATCTTGCAATTCTTTACACTCAATACCTTCCGCCAGAGCATCTACCTTAGACTTCAATTGAGAAAGAAGATAATTTTGATATTTCAACATGTGAAACTGGCAATTCAAAGCCCTCATAGCTAAGGTGGAAGAAGTATAGACTTTCTTTCCCCATCTATCCAAAGCTCTGGCTTCTTTATCAGAAGGAACCGGATTTTTTACCACAGAGGCCTTAACACCCTTAGGTCCCTGACTAACAGTTTCTGGGTCCGCCCTAGGACTCTTATAAAGAAATTTATGAGCCTCAGGCACCCTGTAATACCTGTCTGGTTTAACAGGAGCAGGAGGCAAAGAATCAGGATTAAGTGAAGCCTCTGCAAACACATCTTCCACAACATCCAGAACAGGTGGAATAGCTAAAGGCCTATGCTGGGGCAAAAGCAAAAAATCCCTAAGCCTTTTCCTGGAATCAGAGAAGTCCTGACCTTCCCACTTAAAATGCTCCCTCATGGAATGAAGAGTCTCTGAAAAAGAAAAATCCTCTGGAGGAGAAGCAGAAGGAGTGGAATCATCCACATCAGAATCAGAATAAGGAGAATACTCCTGCAAGTCTTCAGCCGAAGACTCTGACACATCCGAAGCCTGCTCAAAACTCCCCAACTCTGGTTCAACCCTAGGCCTCTTATCAGGAGGGGGCAAAGAACCTCTAATCAAAGTAATTAAATCTTCTGCCATTTTAAGCATTTGCTTCTTGGGCACAGATCCTGAAGAGCTAGGAGAGACCCCAACAGAAGCTAAACTTGGCCTGCCCCTGGGAGAAGCCTTGGAAACAGAAGGAGAGGGCCTAACCACCCTAGGAAGTGAGGGGAGTATAGTAACCTGAGAAGCCCCTTCAGCTTGACCTGCCTCCTGAGAGGCCACATCCTGCAATATCAAAGTTTCCCCCTGAGATACCAGAGAAGTCTCCGGTGGAACCACCGGTTCCACTGACGCCACTAAAGGACCGGCGTCCGGTTCGGACGACTCTTCTAACCTGGGTTTAGCTGCTTTGTCTTTGCGCTTCTTCGAAGAAGCAGGCGGAGCATCCGACGGCATATTATAATTGCACCGCTTCCCGAAGACCAACCTGGCACAATCTAACCTTCTCTTAATAGTGCGTTTATTGAACCTAGCACAAAAGCGACACCCAACAACGTCGTGCTCAGGCCCCAAACAAGGAATACACAAAGTATGATAATCTCTATGCGGTATCTGTTTCCCACAAGAAATACAGTTATTCACTTTTTCTGACATCCGGTAAACCACTGAGGCAAGAAAAAACTAAAATATTCCCAACGGGTACTTAGCCAACTCTGACTCGGTCTGAAACTCCGAATGAAAAATTCCAGAACGCCAACCGGCACTTGCTGCTTCTGCATCGGACCATGCGGCAAAAGACTGAGGATATGGCGTCGGTCATGCGCATTTGTACCCTGACGTCCTGATGTCAGTCTAAAGCGCCTTGACCGACGTCAGCCTTATACTTTGATATTCGGGCCGACCGAGGACAGCGGACTACCCAAGTGTAAGGACTGCAGCAATGTGAGATGAAGAACATCTTCTTTTCACAACATGATTTCTGTCTCAGTGAACTTCTTGTGAGACATGCAGCTATCAGAAACATTCCACAGTTCACCCTCACTTGCCAACCTTATAGCACTAGGTTTAGTCAGGCAGTGTGACAATTGCCTGATGCTCACTGCTTAGCCCGTCAGTCTGTATGAGAGAGATGAAAGAACTTAACTAAATTGGAGGCTTCTCTCTCTTACAAACAAACATAGCCTGTGATCAATCCACATCACACTACATTTAAAACAAATACACAGTAAACTATCACATGCTGATGCCACTGAAAGGTCCTTGAATAAGTCTTTGACTCTGGAACAAATAACTAATAAACACAAGTAGGACTTGGATCTGCATGTTACTTTCTGAAATTATTGCACTGAGGACACTTCTGCACTCTCACAGCATCTTCTTCCCAAAGCTAAGTTTTGTGCTGGCTCTATGAAACTGAAAAATGAATTCCTGATTACATTTCAGGAGGAACTATGACCAATTAACAATCAGGGTGCTGTATGACACAGCTAGGAGGGACAGACTGAGTAGCCAATGTTAGCTCATTCACAGCCTGCAGGAGGGAGGCAGCCCAACTCATGAAAGATGATCAACGGTTCTGCAATGTGGCTGAAAGATGAGATGAGCAATCTTACTGACTTCAGCATTAACACAATAATCACATTTAGTGTCATGTACAGAAGTCATTCAGGTAGCATTGTGGAGTTCTGCAGATATCAGACCAAGAAGTATAACATAAATAGTAGTTGAACCATCCTTTGCTTCACTGAAGGAAAAGCTACACCCCATAACATAGATGTGTGACAACTGTCCCACCCTTCACTTTGTGCAAGGAGGTCCTGAATACCCAGCACAATGTAACACTGACAGCTAACATCACAATTGCATGAAGGGCAGGTATAATTATAAATAATGTGTGTGTGTGTGTGTGTGTGTGTGTGTGTGTGTGTGTGTGTGTGTGTGTGCATTACAAAATACAACCATCTTCCTAGACTTTACTTTGAAGACACAGACAGAAGTAGTACTTTCCAAGACATTTTTTCCACCGTTAAAATTGCTACACAATAAGTCCAAAAAGTAACACTTACATTGCCTGCAAGAAACATGTTGTAGCAGCCACTGCAGAATTCGTGCCGACACTGGGTACACTTGAAGTGCATACAGCCTCCTTTGGACAGTGCATACTGAAACTTGCATTTAGGGCACTCTACAAAAAAAAAAAAATCAGTGTTAGACATCACAAGGTGTAGCATATTTGAGCAAAACGCACTTGTATATCATGAAAACATTTGTTCCAAGAATGATACAATACACAGAACAAAAGACCACACTTGACAGTGGGGGCTTAAATTCAAGCCGATCAGATTAATCTAAACCTCAGTCTGTACTTCCTTAGTTGTCATGGTTGCTGATTTTAGTCAATCACAGTAGCATAAATGCAAAGTATCTCAAGTACATATGTTGTACTTATTACAGTGTTGCCAGACATAATCTCACATTCTTCCTTAATAATAACGTCTTGAAGCATACCTGCAATACCCTAAACATATGATCACTTGCAACTCACCTCTGCCCTGCTTACTTATCCACCTCCTTCCCAACTAAATACAAGACGGTAATGAGCTGGTATATCCTGTAATGAATTCCCTAAGGTACCAAAGACATATGTCCTGACATTGTTGTATCTTTCGTTTTTTTTGTCTTGATGTTGATTAAAAATTGATTATCTAAAAGGTTGCAGAACTATTGCAGCCCATATTCTTGCATCAGCTGCTCCCCTCCTGCTCCATTCACATTTTCCAGCCATTTCACATTTTTTTCAAATAATATTTGGACCTTTCCCCTCAGATCATGAATATCAACCCTTCCCCACACTCAAATACATTCCCCTAGTGTGTAGCTGAAGCCACAACACCAGCAGAAAACAGAGCCACACCAAGGCAAGCCACCACAGTCAGGTGGTTTAGTTTTTCTTTTCATGCCACACCCTTGGGTACACCACCCACTGCCACTACGCAATGACATGAATGGAGGTGAGTCACAGATGTGAATACTGGTGTGTGTTCAACCTAATACTGAAGGTTATTACTGAGGCCTCACAGGTTCACAAGATTTTAGTAGCCAGCTGATCAGGTAAATCATTAGTAACCCACCAAAGGTAATTCTTACTTCTTCTTCTTACCCCTTTCCATAGGGGTTGTGAGGTCACACCAGGGATATACTTAAAGTAAGCCATCTATTCAACAAGGTTTTGCTTGAAAAAGTTAGAGAACTACATTTTTAATATGAATGGGAAGTCCATTCTAGAGGAGACAAATTACTTTGGAGAAGCAGCTATCTTACCAGCAGGTTCTGTTTATATCATTGTGGAAGTTTAGGTCTGTTATACAGGTATGTGTGAAATTACAGGTGTTGCAAAGATGTAGAAATTCATGCAGTACAGGGTAATTTGAAGCTTTGTAGGCTAAGCAGAGGCTATTCCACAGCAGCCTTTATGAGACAAAACAAAGAGCTACGTTTTTAAGGAATACCACATAGATCATGGAAGTCAGATCCTTAATTTTCTTAAGTGAGTAAATGGGTCTTTTAAGTTAGATCGTGTATCTGGACACATACATGCCAAAGGGAACATTATATTCTATTATGGGTCTAATAAGACAGGAGTACAGAGGGACAAGAACATCCTTGGAACTAGAAGATTACCTTTGGCAATCATCTAAACAATAACTACATGTCAGCTGCACAGGTGCTCATGTTTATCAAAAGACATGATACTACACTTTTTGCCATTTAGTTTGAACACCATGGTATTAGTATTGACATCTTTTGTTAGTAACAGTCCCCCTTGTAAGATCTGGGAATCCCAGGAGGAGATGATTACAGCTAAGAGTGTGCCATCATCTGCAAATGTGGTCAGCTAAAAGACCCTTGACATCAGCTTTGACATCAGATAAGTAAATATTGCTGCATCTAGTTTTGAAGACCATGTAGTAAAACCAAAACAAACAATAAGTGGTACAGAGAAAGGCTTCTAAGATGGTAGAAAAGAGGTAGCATAAAAAGGGACTACAGAGGCTAAGACTGTTGAGAATACAATGGAAACAGAGGCATAGCTAGGGTGGAGTGAAGGGAGTAGCTGGCCTGGGTGCAAGGTGCGGTCATAACCTGTAATGAGAGCTATAGTCCTTGCAGGAAATCCTGCCCCTCATTCCAGATTAGGTAAGACAGCAAAACTGTTTTTGCTTCTCTCCTACACCCTGGCCACACACCAAAGATTAGGCCCAGTAGTCGAACTTGTTATCTCTTTTGATATGCTTGAGCACCTTCATTTTTTTTCACTCTATACTACCCAGTCTTGGAGTCTACTTCATTTGTTCACTGCCATCTCAATAAAAACATATTTCTCCAGTTTGAAACTCATGACTGCCCAACCTGCTATAACCATCCTTTTCGGTTCAATTACCTCACAATTCTACTAAATAGTTTTGTGGAAAAAGATCAACCCCCTCTTTCCTTTCTACCTTCTAGGGACAAAAAAAACCCACACGTTTTAGACTCCCTTGTCCAACCTTCCTGTGACCATCCTAGAAGCCAACTCTCACACCCTTTTTTTAAACACCTGTATTGAATTATCACTTAAGACACAGGCAAGCATAAGTTAACAGAAAAGAAAAAAACTTATTAACATTTTTTCCATTTGCATATATTGTGCATCACATATATTTTCTTTTCATTGAAACTAACATCAGTCCAGCATTATATAAATTGCTAAATTTGTGCCTTCTCTTAAACCTCATACCTCTTCCCGAACAGTACTCTGCATGTATTGTTCCAACAATTTTCATTTGTTTCTATGCAATTTTTTTATTCTCTTTTCTAAACATCCCTCTTCCAGTTCTTTTCTCTCTTTTACGATATTTGACACTTCAAATACAGTTGGTTTAGACTTTGATTTCCATTTGCTACTAATTGTTTTTTCAGCCAGAAGAATTGCGCTCTCGTAAACTGCCTTTTGAGAGTCCTTTCAATCTTTTACAACTTCCTCTGATTGATTCTTATGGTTACCGTGCAATATTATATGCCCTATAAATTACCCTTTTTTAACACCAGCTTCTGTTCTAGATTCATCTAAAAACTCTTAACAAAGCAGGTCTTTCACTTAAGATTCCCATATCCTTTTCTCTTTGCCTATACTCCTATATCAGTCTCTGGTAGAAAAGGTAGCATCTAGCCTGCAAACCAAAAATCGTCTTAGCCTCATCCCATTCTATTACCTCTCTCTCTCCCCCTGCCCTCTCATTATTTGCTCCAAATACCGTAGCTCCTTTGCCAGTTTTCTTCAGTAAATTCCAGCCCTCTCTTGCATATTTTCTGTACCCTATTGGCAAATCTTCTTTCTCCATTCTGGTGTTGGCTTAGTTCTTGGAATACTTTCTACTACATAATGAATATAATAACCTGTTTGATTAATGTTCTCCTTACAGATCTGCATCCAAAATCCTACTCTCTATTTCTTCAACTTCTCCCCTGCTTCACTGTTATCCCTTTCTATTTTGAATTATAACCTTCTGCTTGTGTTATGCATATTAGCCTTAAGTCTGTAGCTCTAGAATATCCTATCAAAGTAGGTAATCCTAAATCACCTTGTTCTTTTGTAAGGATCAACTTATCCCACTTAAATATTGCTCTCTTCCCCTTCCTGTTAAATTCCTTCAACTCTTTTATTAACTATTGTCCACAACTTTTCCTCTGGTGGATAAAAATATACCTGACTTGTATACAATACTAAAAGGACTAAAATTGTTCAATTATTATTTCTTACTAAACATATCAATAAGCAAGAACTTCGAGTTTCTTGGTTTTTGTACATCTTTTGTTTAGTCTCTTCTCATATGGCCTTAGCTGCCATAATAATAGAAGCCTTTTTAATCTATACTCCTAGATACTTCATCTTAGCATGTCCTCATAAATATTGGCATTGCTGAACCAATTCATTTGTTGGTACATAATTTATGGCTATATGCTTTGTTTTATCTTTATTAATTTTATATCCCGAAAAAACATGAAACTGCCTCAGAATGTTTCATACGTTCATAGGTGTTTACTAGGCTAACGGCCACAAGGGCCTTTTTAAGCTTAGCCATGAATCACAAATCTCTAAATCTCTGACAAGTTCTGATACCCTTGGTAAGTGTAAGCACGGGCCTAGGGGATGAACCTACAGGTTACATGAGTCCATTAGAGACATAGGTGTCAAACCAGGGATGAAGTTTTGGTTTCCCATCCAACTGTCCAAGTTGCACCTGAGTTGGGTAAGGGAGAAACTCTGCTTCACATGGATGGGGAGCCTGTTCCATAGATGGGGTAGTCTCTGGAATACATACCTATCTCTCCAGCAGGTCCTATTTATATCACAGGCAAGGTTTAAATCTTTACAACAGGTAATTCTAGTGCTGTTTATTTTGTGGATATGCAGGAGGTCCATCAGAGTGGGGTCTGACAATGCCCTGTATGCCAGGCATAGATCTCCCCTCAAAAGCCTGTATGAGAAAGAATACAGGGATAGAGCCTTGAGGCAGTCTGCATAGGACATTTTACTTACTCCCTGTATTCTTTTGTGAGGAACCTCTGTGGACATTCCAACATGCCTGCTTAAGTACATACCAAAGGGGGCATTTTACTCAATGATAGGTCTGATGAATGCCAAATACAGTGGAACAATGACTTCCTTGGACACAATGAAGAACTCAAGAGCTGTCCTTTTCTGGATTTATCAGGTACAAAACAATTTGCAAATAAAGCCAACTTTTCTTGATTACCACACCAATTATGCATTTGATTCCCTTATTTTCTTTTCCAATGGTACTAAATACAATGCAGATACCACAGGGGAAAGAGGATACCCCTGCCTTGTTCCTCTGTTCAAACACAACTTATCAGAGAGGAATATTCCAATTTTAATTCTTACCTCCGATCCTTCCTATATCTTCCTTATTAACCGTAATATTATATCAAGAAATGCAAATGCTTCAATGCCCTACTGATAAAATCTAAGCTTAATCTGTTGAATGCTTTCCCTGTATCAAGACCAAATAACAACAGATGTATTTTCATACATTCTGCTTCCCTCAGGATCATCACTCTTCCATTAATGTTGTCAAATTTTTGCACCCACTCTGCTCCACAAAACCACACTAATCCATATCTATCAACTTTGACAACACCTTTGCCATTCTTTTAGCTAGTACAGACGTAAACTCTTTATAATCATGGTTTAAAATTGAAATGGGTAAGGAGCTGGGTCTGATGGGTATTTACCATCTTTAGGTAATACAGTCACTACAGCTTTCTTCCAATATGTTGTTGCTTGCCCTCTTTTTAAAATACTGTTAAATATCTTCCAGATCTTTATCACTTTCTTCCCTCCTAACTTTCAAACTCCCACAGAAATAACATCTGTTCCTGAAGACTGATTATACATCACAATTTTTATCTCATCTCCTCCTATCTTAACCTCATACCTCCCTAACCTTGACATATTTAAGTCCTGCATACATGTTTCCATTTGTGCTTTTTCTTTACTTCCACATTTCTCTGCTTTAAACAAAGTTTCATAACATTTCTGAAATACCTCTATATGCTCTCTGGCTATTTTTATTTATTTATTTATGTATGTAAATACATAAATACAAAAATTGTCCAGAATGATACCGCAGTACAAGGACAAAATGATTGACTTCAACAATTAGCTAAGCTTCTGGTGTCATTCTAAGGGGATTCAGTATCTGCCTGGGATGACATGGTCATCATACCACGATGCTTTGCCACAGATGGCTTGCATCTGTCACCCCTGGGATTCCGGACACTGGCTAAGGCTCTTGCTGCCCCTATAGTGCCTTTTTTAGGCAAGGTTCAAATAACAACTTCACCACCGTAACAGGAACAGGCAAGCAAAAACTGAGGGTAATGCTACTCAATGCTAGAAGTCTAAATCTCAAAATGCACTCACTCGAGGCACTCCTTAAAATGGAGAACATCAATATCTGTGCAGTGACTGAGACCTGGTTCAAGGCTCCAGAGAGCACCCCTGCACTACCAGGCTATAACTCATACCACACTTTTTGGCCATGTAACCTGGACTGAAACACCAAAGGCAGAGGTGTGTCCATATTCATCAAGGATATCCACACCTCCAGGCTAGTTCCTCAGCATAATGCATCCGAGGTTATCCAAGTGCAACTAACTCTGGGCAAAACTGCAATCCAAATTGTAGCTTGCTATAGATCCCCCACCATGCCCCAGGATTCCCACTCGTCTTTTCTTGATGTACTGGAAAATATTAGGGTTCAACCAAACACCCTAATAATGGGTGATTTCAACTACCCCACCATTAACTGGGAAAACTACTCATGTACCAACTCCTTGGCTCAAAGCTTTCTGGAATTCATAAACTCCAATGCCCTTGATCAACTTATCCACACCCTCACCAGAGGCAACAATATCCTAGACCTAGTCATTACCAACATGAGTGACCGGTGTTCCACACCTGAAGTCATCTCCTCGTTGGTCCGATCCGACCATAAGCTAATCACCCTTGATATCCACATCCCGTCCCCATTAAGGAAACCACAGTAAAAAAAAATTCCAAAGCCAACTTCATGCTTAAGACAGAAGTGGTGAACTTCATGACACCCATGCAGATGGACAATACAGTTACAACTGCTTAATCCTAAAAAATGCACTCTATAAGCACTTATACGAGTGCATGGATCGTGCTTTCCCAAACAGAACCAAGATGCTATTCTCCAAAAAAAGGAAGCCAATCTGGTGGTCCCCTGCCATAAACAAACTGTACAACAGAAGGAAGAAACTGTTGCAAAAGAGAGTAAAATCCCATGAGTGGAGGAGCTCCCTGGTCAGCCTCAGTAAGAAGCTGAGAACTCTTATAAGATCCTCCAAAGCTAGCTACGAAAACAAAATCACCACTAATTCTAAGGACAACCACAAAGCATTCTATAGCTATGTCAAGAATCTCGATGGCAACACCCAGATCTGCTCTGAGTTACAGTACAATGGCACAAAAATTACATAACCAACTGATATTGCCAACATCCTGGCAGACAGGTTCAGTGCTAACTTTACCCTCCCTTCACCCCCTAAAGGGCCCATATCTATACAGGAAGAATGTAGAGTCCCTGTAATCACAACTACGCAGGTAAAAGCTGCACTCTCTAAAGCCAAAAACACAGCATCCATGGGACCGAACAACATCCCAGGCTGCGTTTTACACGAACTTCAGAACGAACTGGCTCCCCACTTAAGTACCATGTTCAATAATAGCCTCACATCAGGCTTTGTGCCCACTGAATGGTGCACAGCAACAGTTATCCCACTCCACAAAGGGGGGGCCACCACTGTTCCTGTGCACTATCGACTTATCAGTCTGACAAGCCTGGTCTGCAAGGCCATGGAACAGTATCATCATGGAACTCATAAACAAAGACATTGGTAACCTCCAAACTCTGGATCCCACCCAGTTCGGGTTTGTGAAAGGAAGATCATGCCTCCTGAACCTGATCGACTTCTTTGAGGCAGTCACCAAAGCCGTAGATGAGAGTAAGGTGGTTCACACGGCCTATCTTGACCTTGCCAAGGCTTTCGATGCCATCCCCCATTCTGGAATTATAGCTAAACTCAGTAAACTATGTAAAAATCCCTACGTCACAAGATGGGTTGCCAACTGGCTCACTGACAGAACCCACACTGTAAAAGTTGCAGACTCCAAATCTGACCTCAAATCAGTGACAATTGGAGTACCACAGGGTTCCGTCCTGGGACCTCTCCTGTTTGGTATCTACTTCTCTAAAGTACAGGCTCACACAGAAGGCCTCTGGCTAATGAAGTTCGCAGATGACTGCAAACTAGGAGCCATAGTCAAGTCCCCAAATGATGTGGACATCCTACAGAAGGGCCTCGCTGAGACAGATGCCTGGTGTTAGAGCCATAGCCTCAAGTTCAATGCCAAAAAGTGCAGTGTCATCCCCTTTAGTAAAAACTCTGTACCCATGAACTACCACATAGGCAGCAATCAACTTAACATCGAATGTGTGATAAGAGACCTTGGGACCCAGGTGGACAGTAGTCTCTCTTTTGATAGTCACATCGCCACAGTAGTCAGGAAGTCCTTCTACGTGGCACACCTCATCATTAAACGGTTCTCATCCTGGAAAAAGGAGGTCATTGTTCCCCTCTACTCGACACTCATTAGACCCATTATAGAGTACAATGCCCCTTTTGGAATGTACCTCACAAGACATCGGCAGCAGCTGGAAAGGCCACAGAAGTATCTCACAAAGAGGATTACTGGCCTCAAACAAATGCCCTACACTGACCGCCTCCGTAGCATATTGCCTACTCCGAGGTTATCTCTGCCTAACATATAAAGCTATGTCAAATCCAGAGCTGTTGGACATGCTACACCTAAAGAAATCCCAATCCCTCCGAGCTACACACTCTAGGGACCAAAACCTTGTCACCACAATAAACAGGACATGCTGGAGGGATAGATTCCTGTCCCAGAGACTTCCCATACTCTGGAACAGGCTACCCATCTATGTCAAGCAAAGTTCTTCATTAACACTCTTCAAGAAAAATCTTGATGAGTGGATGGGAAATAGAAAATGCACCCCGGGGATCACTTCTGTGGCTCTGCTCGACAGTGGCACAGGAAAATAACCTTCTTGGGTGGCATAAGCCAGGGAACCTTGTTGGCTAGACTTGCGTAGGCCCTTGGCTCGATAGCCTAGTACTTACCTATGAATCTATGAACCTATGTATGTGTTTATTTTTATAGGCCACCCATGTTTAGCAACAACCTTTTCTACTTTCTGTTGCCTAAGTTGTTGTGCTAAAAGTTTTGTGCTTTGGAGTTATTATCAAAAGTAGTTGCTTTACAGCACTGATTCGAAACTAATGCATATTATCCAGATACTCCATTATTTTCTCTTTAGCACTCTGCATTTGTACCTGTTTTTGTTCTGTAAGAATCCCCTTATTCTGCAATACTTTCATCTTTGTCTGAGCCTCTAAGGAATTCTTATTGTAGGTTCATAGGCATTTACTATACTAATGACCAAAGGGCCTTTTTAAGCCTAGCCTTACACTCCACATCTCTAAGAAGTTCTGGTACCCTTGTCAGAGATGAGGCTTGGAAGATGAAACATTTACAAGCAGGGGCCTGGGAAATGAAAAATATACAGGCTGCCTGTGTCCATGAGAAATATAAGTGCCAAACCAGGGATGAATTTCCTGTTTCCCATCCAAATGTCCAATTTACACTTCAATTGGGTTTAGGGAGGACCTCTGCTTCACGTGGATGGGGAGCTAGGATACTTACCTTTCTCTTCAGGAGGTCCTATATATATCACAAACAAGGTTTAAGCCTTTAGCATGAGTAATTCTGGTGCTGTTTGTTTTGCAGATATGCAAGAAGACCCTAAGGATAGGGTTAGACAATGCCTTATATGCCAGGCGCAAATCTCTCCCCAACTGCCTGTAGGAGACTGAATATAGGGAAAGGGCCTTGAGGTGGTCTACATGGGACATGTTACTTACTTTAATCTTTAACCTCTGTAGACGCTCCATTTGTTGGATATGCCTAATTAGGTACCTTCCAAAGGAGGCAGTGTACTCAATGACAGGTCTGATGATTGCCGAATACAATGGAACAATGACTTCCTTACACCTAGATGCCATACCTTTGTTTATAAGTTACACAACATAGAATGATTTCCTCACTACTGTACACATGTGATGGCCAAAGGCTAGATTACTCTGTGTATGCGTGTCCCCAAGCCCTGACTAGTGTGTCAACTCTTATGGGTGTGTTGTCAATAAGACAGTTACTAGGGGTGGTTGACTTCCTGAAGGATACAATTAAGCATTTACTGGTATTTAGTCTTAGTCCATGCCTCTGACACCAGTTATTTGTCTGTGTCAGCCCTTCCTGGAGATCATTTGTACTGTTGGGGAATTCTATGACTGCTCCTAATTTGCAATCACCTGCAAATTTAGTCAGCCAGAGGCCAGTGACATTGGTCTTAGCTTCAAAGTAGTAAATGCCAAAAAGAGGCAGTTCCAGGACTGACCCTTGGGGGATTCCATTTGTGATTAGCCTCTTTGTAGACGTGGACTGCTCAGTTCTAGCTTCCTCAGTCCTATATGTGAGCCAGCTAGCTATCCACCAGGTGACATAAGGGTTTATACCCAACCTCTTGTGTTTGTCAACAATGTCTGAGTAAGGTATTGTGTTAAATGGGTCTATATATATATAAGCGAATGCACTAAATTGTGAACGCTATACAATCGACCCAATAACACCAAAAAAAAATATTGAACAAAAAAATCAGCGATTTTTTTCCCCCAGGGAAAAAAAACGCTGATCCATTAACCCCCCCCCACACACACACTTAAATATACCAACTTCGAGATCGCACCACAGTGGAGGAAATGGCAAAGTCCTTAAAATGGCCCAGTGATTTTTTTCCCCTAGGAAAAATAATCTCTGTTCCGTGCTTTCGGGATTTTGCCATTTCGGGTAAGTAGGTTCGATTAAGCAGAGTTCGCAATTTACTGCATTCGCTGACTTAATAGTGACCCATGGTAAATGCCTTGGCCAGGTCAAGGTAGGAAGTGTGAGCCATTTGGCTCTCATCCATTGCTTTGATGACCTTCTCAAAGAAGTCCACCAGGATGAATAGGCATGACAGGCATTTGACAAAGCCAAATTGGGCTGGGTCCAGTGACTGGAGTTTTCCTATCTTAATATTGTTCATTTCCATGGCTTTGCATATCAGACTAGTGAAACCTATGAGTCTGCAGTTTCCAGGGTCTGTAGACAGCCCACCTTTGTGCAGAGGGAGGACTGTTGCTGTTCTCCATTTGTGAGGCACGAAGGCTGTTTTGAGACTACAGTTAAATAGCAATTCCAGATGGCCTGCTAGGTCATGTTTCATGCTGTTTAGAAGGCATCCTGGAATACTGTCTGGACTGATTGATGCAGTGTTCTTGGCCATACGGAGAGCATTAAAGTCCTGTTCCCTATTGATAGCAGGGGGAGTTATATTTGATAGTGCTTCTTGATGGAAGGTTGAGGGGGTGAGTGAGGTAAAGTTGGAGATGAATTTGTCAGCCAGTAAGTTTGTTATATCCTCTGTCTCTCTCTCTCTCTTTTTAATTTATCTAAGTATTTTGTGTTTCTAATACCATGATGGGAATGGACACCATTCCTAAGTCAAAGTATGATTAAAGTTCATGAAATTAGAATTCTTTCAATCTTTGATGTTAGCCAGAAGTGCACTTCACAGCACCCGCAATGTGCCCAGTAATGACCCCTTCTGCAATTCACACAGAGTTACATGAATCGGTAACATATCTAAGTACGACTGTAAATTCTTTTTTATATGATCTTTTGCTCCTACTACTATTAGAACTGCCTGGTGTCCTTCTTCCACACTGGCCTCATTTCTGCTTGCAAATCCTGGTATTTTATGACTTTCTGCCTCTCTGTGCGTAAGTCACTGTAGTCACTGGGTAAAGCAGTTTCAATGATCTATGCTACTTTTATCTTCTTTTCAGAGACTGCTATATCTGGTTTTCTCACATCTATTTTTGAACAATTGGTAATGGGTGATCCCATGTGATATAAACTTCATCATTTTCTATAATGCTTTGTGACTCATGTTTCCAATGTTTTTCAGAACATCGCCAGTGCAGCAGTTTTGCCACATTATTATGCCTTTCAGTATACAGTCCTTCTGTCATTAGAATATTACAACCAGCAACAAGATGTGTGACCATTTCCAATTCTGTTTTACAAAACCTACATTTGTTTGTTTCTCCCACATATTCAATGAACTTTGTAAACCAACGTGTACACAGCCCACTACCTTGGGACACCAACATTAAACTTTCACCTTTTGGTTTAAATTCACCTCTCCTTAACCATTCCTGTGTTCGCCAGTGCAGCAGTCTTGCCACATTATTATGCCTTTCAGTATACAGTCCTTCTGTCATTAGAATATTACAACCAGCAAAAAGATGTGTGACCATTTCCAATTCTGTTTTACAAAACCTACATTTGTCTGTTTTTCCCACATATTCAATGAAATTTGTAAACCAACGTGTACACAGTCCACTACCTTGGGACACCAACATTAAACTTTCACCTTTTGGTTTAAATTCACCTCTCCTTAACCATTCCTGTGTTCGATCCTGATCAAGATGAGGTTGTTCCAAGCGTTTTCTATACTTTCAACTATATTTATACATTTTCCACATTTCTTGCCTTCTCATCTGATCCTTCACCTTTTATTCTTTTTTTTGTTTTCTGGAACATTCAGTTGTTGCCTGATTTTTATCTACTTCAGGTTTGATTTCCATTCCCACTTTACACTGATATGCTTCTGCTAAACTAAGCAGGGAAGTCATCTTAGACTTGTTCTCCTTATGTCTTAAAACTTTCACTATGTTTGGGTATTGTGAGGTCAGCTGATATCTATACAGTCCTACAATTGCAGATCTATACATGCAATCATTTTCGAGACGGCCCATACCTCCTTCAGAACAGGGAACATGTAGTCTTGGTATACATCAGTTTTTATAAATCACAAATAACAGAAAAATAAGAAAACCGCTGCCTGTGGTAAAGAAAAAGCACTCACTTTAATGTAGCCACACTATTAAAATATAAAATAAATTAACATACAAATTTCACAGACTAAGCACTTTCGCCTGATAAATATTAAGGCATCATCAGAGTCAGTGAAAACACAGTGAAAGCTCTATTTAAATAGCACCAAATCTTAAAGTCAATCATTACATCATTTCCTGCCATGTGAAATTATGTAATATGAAGAATAAAATATCTAATAAATAAATAGTAAAAATGTTAAAACAGTTAAAAGTTAAAAATAAATAATCTGGAATGCAACTATAGCTTGTTGTAAAAATAGTAAATGAAACAAATCTTTGCAAAAGGTAGATCATGGACACTTTAAACCAGATAAAACATATCCATCAAGTGTAAACTTCATGTAAAAAATCAAACATATTTTGCTCTCCTTTTTAGAACACACAACAGAGATGTACTGTCATTAATGTCTGGCTTCTCTTTGGCATTTAATCTAAGTTGCCATTCTAACTCTTTGTTTAAAAGTTCTTCTGTTACCTGGTTTAAAGTGTTCATGATCTACCTTTTGCAAAGATTTGTTTCATTTAGTATTTTTACAACAGGCTATAGATGCATTTCAGATATTTTATTTTTAACTGTTTTAACATTTTTACTATTTATTAGATATTTTATTCTTCATATTACATAATTTGACATGGCAGGAAATGATGTAATGATTGACTTTAAGATCTGGTGCTATTTAAACAGAGCTTAAAGATGTTTTCACTGACTCTGATGATGCCTTAATATTTTATCAGGCGAAAGCGCTTAGTCCGTGAAATCTGTATGTTAATTTTATATTTTAATAGTGTGGATACATTAAAGTGAGTGTTTTTTGTTTACCACAGGCAGTGGATTTCTTATTTTTCCATTATTTGTGCTTTAAGTTGTCTGTGTAGTGGTTTGGAGCAGATATACTTCCCAGTTTTTATAAATCATTTGATAAGCATGAAGCATCCTTCTTGTTTTCCAGTCCAATCAATCCAACACCTTTTGGGGCCAGTCAGTCACTCCAATACTAAGTTAGGACACAGAGCAAATTGGTTTATGGCTTGGACATTGCTCCTAGATATCAGGACTGTTTTCAGTATTAATTTTAGTCTTCTAAAATATTCCTTACTAAGTTTTATTTGCATTTGTTCATGTTTTATTGTTGATCCTTCAGCAATTTCCAAACATTTATACACTCCCTCTTGCTCAAGTTCTTTTATATCACATTCTTTCCCAGGCATTCTTATATCATCTGAAAAAGTTCTGACCATTTGCAGTTTGTATAGTTCATCAGATGAGGAACTGAAAAACAATTTTAAATCACCCACAAAAAGAAGATGAGAAGTCTTAACACTTTGTTGTTTTTTGGGAACTAAATTGTAGCCATGACAATCTGTTAAGTAAACATCTTAATGGGTTAAGGGGCAAGAAAAAAGACCATCAGTGACAAACAGACACCCTGGAATATTCCCCTTTGAAACGTTTATCCTTGGAATAACAACTGTCCTTTATCATGGCTTAACTGCAACGTGGTTTGCCAATGCTTCATGGTCACTGTAATGTAATTGATCAGTGTAGGGTGTTTCTTGTATACTTTAAGCACTCTTTTATCCATGAATGTAAAATACCGTCAAATGCCTTTCTGTAGTCTATCCATGCCATACTTAGATTCTTCCCCTTTTTACAGTTGTCTATTATGACTTTAACAACAAATGATCCTTTGCTCCATATGACTTTCTTTTGTTACCCTTTTGTTCTATTGCCACAATTGAATTTTCTTCTAAATAACTATAAACTCTGTCAACATCAAGGTCCAGTGTATAGTTTATACGTAATCGGGCAAGTTATTGGTCTATAGTTTTTAGGATAGCCTGCAGGTTCATTCTTAAGTAGCACTGTTTTTCCTGTTGCTAACCAGGCTGGTGTCTGGGGTGCACATAAAACTATTTCTTATTCATGGCTAAATCTTCATGCAAATATGTCAATACATTTAGCCAGAAGTTAGGTACTGCAGCTGGGCATGGGGTTTCCTAATTAGGAGCCTTTCTTAACTTTGTTTCAATCTTGCTCTCCATTACTTCATCCCATTTGATATCCTGTACAGTTGTACTTCTTATTCTTTTCTTATTCTTTCTTTTACTTCCATAAATTCAGCATCCCTGTTATGTTCCATAGGATCTTCATACATATTTCCCCAAAATGCAGCTATTTCTTTCTTTTTCAGTGGTGTTTCAGTTCCTTTTTCGTTGTTTCCCAATTCTCTATAATATGTTTTTTGGTCATCAATAAATTGCTTATTTTGTACTTTTTCTTTATATGCATATCTTCTAAGTTTTTCTGCTCGTACTTACATTTTCACTTTAATATTTGCGATAGTGCACGATAGATCCTGATCTTTTCTGTTAGTCACATTGCTTTTATCACGTCAATCTGAGTATGTTTGTTGATCTGTTCCCTCTTCTATACTCTTCTAACAGTAACACTTCGTGTCTTAATTGCTTTATAGATTTCTCTATTCGATACTTCCATGACAGCATTTGATTTCTTCCATTCCTTTCCCTTACTGACCTGTGTTTTTGTGGTAAGTCTTTATCTGTTATTAATTTACCTGCACAGCAATATATCCTATTTACTTCTGTTATAGTGCATGCATCTCTATGGACAGTTCTAATTACTGTGTTCATTTGTTTTATCAAACTTCTAACTTTTTGTGTTTTACTGACTTTCTGTAATCTATTTCTTTCACAGATCTTAATATGTCTATCCATCTCTATTAAATTAAGCACATCTTCTCTTAGATCAATTTCTTCTAAACTGACAGCACATTCTTTGTTCTCCATTTCCTGTGGGCATTCTACAGAAAGTTCCAGAGTATCTTCCTGAGCTACATTCCCTTCAGTTTCATCCAGTGTCATCAGCTGTTCTTTCATATGGAATCTCACTGGCCTATCACTCCACAACACTGACTGCATCAGCGTTGCCACAGCTTCCTGTTCCATCCCTTGCTGTGCAACTCCAACTGAGCTTTTGTAATGGTTTCCTATGGAAGGCTCCAAAGTATCTTCATATGGTAACTGATCAGATGTTTCTCAGTCCACTGGTTTCTCCTTAATTTGGGAATCAGCTGCTCTATCCTGCTGTGATGTTAGCAGAGTTAAATTTTCAACACTAAAGCCTTCACTTCACAGGTGATCCATAACCTCAGTTTCTATTTCTTTAACCTCTCCATTACTAATCCTCTTTTCCTCTTTGTTTTCTTATTTTTCCTACTGTAAAATTTTCTATATTTGGATGCTTTTGCTTGTATTTCACTTTGAATATCTTTGAGGCTGTTTTTTTCTGTATTAATTTGGCTTTCTCCTACGTATTGCACCATATCAGATCTCCCTTTCTTCCCCATGTCCATATTTCTTGTTATACCTTTCAAAATTCTCTAGATTCTGTTTTTGATATTTTCGCATTTCCTCAGTTGCTTTTGTTTCCATATAGCCCAAGGTTTCTTGGTCTATATAATGCTTTTCATAAATCTGTTGTATTAATAAATACAATTTTTTATTTGAAGCTTCTGACAATTTTTCTTGTGCAAGTATTTTTCTTTTCTCTAATTTCTATCTTAATCTTTTTGTATATTTTCTGTCTAGAAATTCTGGGCTTCTTGCTCGTTCTTATCCTCAATAGTCCATGCTATCATCTTTATGGCTCTTTTTTGGCCTATCAGCTTTTGTGGACTACTACTTCCTTCTATGACAGGGGGGCTATCTTCCCCCTGAGCCTAGCCTAGACCCACTGTAGGAATGTTTGCATGACTTGAGGATTCTACATTGTCATTTTTTCCTGTCTTGGCACCAGTGCACCTACCGGACTGGGCACTTTTTTATCCTGGGTCTTGTGCACCCAGCTATCTTTTTTTATTTTTTAACCTACTGTCCACAATATATGCTATACAAAATGCAGACTATATATATCAGTCATCTTGATGAGATTTTGTGAAAAACAGGGTCCACCTCGTGAAGGTAGCCACCAAAGCTTGAGGATAAACTCAGTTCCAGCAATACTACTTTGTTTTCTGATTTATCACTTCTCCATTTGGACCCCCTCTCTTCTGGCACAGTATAGGTGGCTCCATTAACAATGAGCTCTGCACACAACTGTATACTGTCTTTGAGGTTGTGAATACAGCTAAAGAATGCCTTGTGGTTGTCTTGGCCTGGTTGTCTTTACCTCAAATATGACTCTGGTAGACTTTATTTGTTCTCCGAGTTGTTTGTTTAGTTTGATGACAGTGTTGGGTGCTGCATCTCCTAAGTTTTATCACAATTTTCTTCTTCTGTTATACAGCCAACTGATGATGCGAATCCACCAGGGTGGCTTGTTTTTTGAGTTAGGTCTGTACTTCTGGATGGGTACAGCTGCCTCTATGCAGCTACTAACATGTGTGTAAAGGGTTTCTATGAACAGTTCCTTGTAGACAGCAGTGTTCTCAAGGTTTATGGTGGATTGAAACTTTGCCAGGTTATCACTTAATAGTAGAAAGTTAGTCTTAGATTAGTTCATGAATATTCCAGGGTTAGCTGGGATTCCAGGTTTTATTTTTACTTCAAAGGAGAACATTCTGTAGTCTGACTTTACTATAGAAGACATTACACTATTCCTGAATTAATAGGGACTAGATCCAGTATCTTTGCACCCCTGGTTAATGCATTGCCAATCTGGTTCAAGGAGCTTGTGTTTACAAAAGCCAGGAATCTCTGTGCTTGTATGTTGGATGTTGTATATGATTCCCAGTTAATTGGGGGGAGTGTAATTAAAGTTGCCCATGAATACGGTAATGGGTTGGATGGCAAGTGTTTCCAATAGGTTTAAATACAAGTTATGAGTGTTCTGGGTCATACAGAAGGACCTATATCTTGCAAGGAAGTGATATGGGATTTTGTCTATGGTGACTTGGATTTGGTGAAGCTCAAGTGCGTTGTCCTGTTTGATCAGCCTTGAGGTACATTTACACTTTTCATGTAATTCGAGACACCTCCACCTTTAGTACCTGCCTGTGTAGCAGTTGGTCTAAATGTGTGGAAGGCATTACAGACTTGCACAGCCAATGCGCTCACTGCAGCTTTACACCACGTCTCAGTGATCGCACAGACTTCAGCATACTCTAGGGTGAGAAGAGATGGAATTTTTTTTTTTAGACTCCTAGTATTGAGCAGTAACACCTTTTGATTTTCTTGGTTTTAATTTGCTATATCAGAAGTACTTTCAGTTTGGCATTGCCTAAAAAATGTACTATGGGGAGGACAATGTTTTAGCTAATATTCGAAAGCCTACAGGGGATAAGTGCAGACCATCCATGGCAAAACTGTGTGGTCTGCTGACTATCTCCTTTCATGCTGAAAAATATTGCATTCCATTAGAATATCACCAGAAACTATGCCAGTTAATTAAAGTCAGTCATCTTCTGTTCGTATTGTGGCATCAACCTTGGAAAAGGTAAAATACTGCTCAAAGCTAGGCTCATCCTAGCCTGGAACACATATTCCAAGAGCTCCATGATGTCTCTCTTCATATAGTCAAAGGAATTATATGTCTCAGGTCATTTACAACCAAATGGGCTATGACTGAGTTGTACTAGTACTTGTGGTCCAATGAACTGAGCGAGTGTGTAATGCGGCAGACCCTGGCAACCTATTGTGACTTTCTCCTTACTAAGCCTGGTGAGAGGGACATCAGTGTGCCTCACAATGGAGTATCCAATGAGCAGAATGTTGGACTGGGTGGTGGCTTACTTTATATGCTTAGAAGGAGAGGCTCAATGAGACGTGGCTGTATGTATTGATGTTGGTGTTGTTTTGAAAGACAGCATTCGGGGCCGCTGAGGGTGTTTATGTGTATTTTGTCTAATAGGTCTTTGGTGTTTAAGAAAGCAATATTTAAGTGCCTCAGCATATGTGGGTCTATGTGTCTGTTTTGAACTGTTCGTGAGGGGTACAGCATGTGTACTACTGACAACCTGATTGAAATTAGGAGTGCTTTTATGTGAGAGCTTTGCCTCCAGTGACATTGTATAAATGCATCTTTCACATACCATATCAGTTTGTTTGAGAATTAACTGGTTGTCAGTAAACATGAGTTCAATTCTAAATTGCCTTAGGATGCCCATATCCATTAAGCTGCTAATGGAAACAGTGGGAAAATTCACAGCCATAGCAACAGACCCTTTATTGATTAAACAGTTGAAGTGAGAACGTAAAATAATGTCAGAAGTATCTAGTTTGCAATTCTGGCACAGTGTTTGTCACTGCAAATGTATTGCCTGTGTGCAACTAGGTACTGGCGAAATTTCAAGGGTGCTTTTTACAGAAAAAATGTCAATTCAAGGAATCTAGGTCTGTACAGTGCACTGCCAAACGCCTGAGGGGAAACTAACAAGTAGATCTCGATGATTTATGAAATAATTATTTAGGGAGTTATTCTGAATTAGGTTATACAGCAGCAAATCAAATAGTAATTACTGAAAAGAAAGACTTAGCTTTGTCAAGAATGATGAAAAGAGGGGATTTTGTCAGAATGGCTGCTGCTTGGCTACTACTAGTGCTGGTCTCACTACAGCTTCATGATGTTGGGATACAATGCTCCTTTGCTCATCTCACTTGTAGGTGGGAAGAAAAACAGTACCATCAATCCCAGATAATGCAAAAGTCTATAGACTTGTTGTAGCCTTTTCCTGGTAGATGCCTTGAATAGCAATCAGACCAACCAGGAAGGTCAAACACAGACACTCACTGCCCAATCAGAAACAGTCAAGAATCCATGCACTCTGTTCCTTCTCTCAACAGAAGCAAAATATAAGCACAAATTCCAAGCTGGAATTATGTCCCTATGCTCCTTTTCTCGCTAGGAGCAAAACGAACACCAACAGCAAGTTGTTGACTACTGATAGGCAGAATCGGTGGTCCTGGAGTAGATGTTGCAGATTTTAAATGTATGACGGAAAAATGCTTAATACCCTAAGAGATGTAATATGCATTAAGCAGTTAGACAGCTAGATATAAAAGGGGGGAGGGTAACTTAAGCTTTAGCTATCTAAGTCGATAGCCATAAAAGAGCAAAATAGATTGGAAGTGGGTGGGCACTTTGCATACTGGCTACATGGAATACAATGGGATGGCCAATAATTTTAAATAGCTGAACAGGAGTAATTTCATAAAATGATAATATTGTGCTTACTCACAACAGCCGATTATTTAATTAATGAATTATGGTAATGGTCTTTAGTATCTGGAGTATATAAGGATGTGATTTAATTGGTGTATTATTCCATGAAAGCAAAAAATTGAGGTACCAGAAGAAGTAATGAATTATATGATTTTTTTCATCCTGGTGTGGTTCCTATCGTGAGGCAAGATTGTGTTTTTTGTGACAATTTTTTTTTTGACTTTTTGATGTATATTGTTTTGATCGTTTGCCTGCCATGAATATGGGGACCAATGAACTACCAGATACTCTTTCTGGCACTTTGTTTGCTGTTTGGTTTGTGAATGAAGAGTGGCTACCATGGATCCTTGGGCTTTCACAACTGAATCTGGAAAGATGGAGAGTTTCCAGCTGCTTGAGAGAATGATGTCGAAAGAGGTGACTGTATTTTATGATCTAAAGCTCCTAGAAAAGTATGTCTCCCTCAATATTACCCCCAGAGTCCTCCGAATCGATTATTTGCCAGCTGGGGATTTTACGGAGGAGGAGGAAGACTTGCTTGCTGAATGGAGACAAGCTTCACTTGAATGCACACTAACTTGGTTGTGTATCCTTCTTAAGAGGAACATTAGAAATCTTGATAAATTGTGGGGGGAGATCACTAAATTACAAAATAAATTGATTTTGGAAGTGTCCCCTCAAAAGTATTAGAAGTTGTTTGATGAAACAAATACTAACGTGCACAAAATAGAATTAAACGTGTTGGAGCGGAAGAGGAAAAAGTTACTTAGAGACACCAGGGATTTTGAAAACAACATGGTTTATTCATGGCCACGTAGAGGACGTCCTTCTAAGCTGAGATTTGGTAAACGTGCAGTGAAGGGTGCTCATGACTCGTCCATCTCATCTGGGGAAGCCAGTACCAGCAGGAAATAAGTTCAGAGGACTTATTGGAACAAAAAAATGTGCCGAGGAGTCAGCAATCTTTTCAGCAGCAAATACGGCCCAAGAGAATGTGGGGAAAACAAAATTTCAACAACAAACAGAAGTAAGACTTTCTATCAGACAAACTGACTGTTTAACAACTGATTTCCAAAAAGACTTGCATTCTGTTGATTTTGTTGACTGTTTAATAACCAATTTATAAAAAGATTTACACCTTGCTAACTCTGCTGATTTTGTTCACTGTGATGATTTAAGCCAGCAGTTAAAAATCATTAATTTATCAGGGTTGAACATTTCTAAGCATGCGGAGCATGTGCTTTTGCGTGGGGCAAACTTTATTCCCACTAGAATTCCGTCTTTGGCCGATATTATTTTGGATGAGAAGAGATTGTGCTGTAAATTAAATTTAAGAGTTTGTTTTTCATGAAAAACATTGTTCTAAAGTCAAAAACATATGTAATCTGGCTTTGTCTGATGATGAAGATGATGACTTCTTGAATTTAAGTATTCAAGGGACAGAAATATATCTTCAGTGTTTGCAATATGATGAAGAATGTAACAATGTTTCTGTTGAACCTAATGGTCCCATAGGGGGGTTTGTCACGGGTTTTGGACCCCGTAGATTTGCCCAAGTTACCTTCTGATAATGTGTTTATCTCCCTGAAGCATAATAATGCCATCAATGTTTTTGAGAACACAGTATGTAAGAAAGTTGAGCGGAATTTTGGGACTTTTTAAAGAAATTTTGATTCTTACACTCTCAGTAAAGAAGAATGACTGGCATTACAGGGGTTACGTTCTAATTTGGACAAGGTGGTTTTTAAACCTGCCGATAAGGGGAGTAAATTGGGTGGTGATGGACAAGTCACAATATGAGGAGATGGTTCATAAAATCTTGTTTGAAGAAACTTATTATAGCAAACTACCCAATAATCCTGTTAAGGCTTTTTCTGAAGAACTATGTGAAATCTTGGAACGTGGGGAAAGGCTGTTTTTTTTAAATCAAAGGACATTAGGAAATTGATTGTTAAAGACCCTAAAGATCCTTTTTTGTATGCCATCCCCAAGGTTCATAAAAGCCTTACAGACCCCTCCGGGAAGACCTATTATTTCTGGAATTGGATCCTTCTTGGAATACGTTAACCTCTTTTTGGATCTACATCTTAAGAAATATTTGACTATGATTTCCCATCTTAAAAATACTAATCAGGTCTGTAATAATCTGTGTAATTTAGAGTGGAAGCGGGATTACTTTTGGGCAACAGTGGATGTGAGTGCCCTTTATACCAATATTGATAAAAGGTGGGGCATGGAAGCTGTTGCCAGATCTTTGGGGGCGGGACCTCAATCATCGTTTTTGCTAGTTCTTCTAGAACTCTGTTTAACTCAAAATTATTTTAGATGGAAGAATGATTTTTCTTGCAAAAGAAGGGCACTGCTATGGCGGCAGCCTTTGCCCCATCATATGCTATCATATACATGGGGGATTTTGAAAGCCAGTTTATGATGGTGAACAAGTATTTTGTGAACAATGTCATATATGACAAAAGATATACAGATGATTTGATTTTCATCTGTAAAGGGGAAGAGAAGGATTTCTTGGGATTTATCAACTTACTCAGTGACAACCCCCATGGTTTGAAGTTCACTTGGAACATTGGGACAGACAGCATCTCATTTTTAGATGTTGAATTTTATTTTGAAAGCAGACAAAAGATTCAACATAAACCATTTAGAAAGCCAACTGCCATTAATAGTTTTTGCATGCTGATATATGCATCCTCCTCACCTGACAGAATCTTTGCCTTATGGGGAATTCAGAAGGATTTTTAATAACACTTCTGAAATACAATTTAAGGATAAATATTTGGATGAGGTGTATGCACGATGATGTGCCCATGGATATGCAAATCGCATTTTGCATAGGGCGAGATTCAGGGTGCAGGGGGGTGCCAGAAATAAAGCTAAAGGGGCTCTGAATAATTCAGAGGTGAATGAAAATGGTGAGAGGTTATTTTTTGTTACAAGGTATTCTGAATTTTCTCCTGTTTTGGAGAAGATTGTTAAACAGGTTTGGGAAGTTGTTTGTGAAGATACTTCTGTAGGTTTTTTTGTTTCCAAGGCACATAACATTTTCGTATGGCAGATCTAGTAATCTTAAAGAATTACTTAATAGGAAAATTTCTAAGGCCATAGTGGATAGTACAATGGGTAGTAGAGTGGGTACTTACCAATGTGGGAATTATTCCGTGTGCAATCATGTTAGGAATTTGAATAGATGTAAAATCAATGGGAAATTGTATTCGGCAAGGGAATTTTATAACTGTAATTCTTGTGGCATAGTTTATGCTACTGGTTGTGGGTGTACTCGTACCTGCTGGTATATAGGTCAAACCACCAGAAAGGCAAAGGTATGAATTTTGGAACACTTAGGGGATATCAGGAGGCATAAAGTAGAAAGTGGTAGCTGCTCATTTTTTGTCCAAACATGAAGCATCATCTAGTAGTTTGTTTTTAGTGTTTTGGCATGACCCTCAGCTAACATAGCTAATTTCAAAAGGGAACTCAACAGATTAGAATGTAGAATGATCATTAATTTTCATACATTTATTCCCTAATGGTATGAACTTGAAGAGTAATATCACTTTTTAAATGCAATTTTGTGTGGAATGTATTTGTTAGGAGATGTATTAACTTGTATTATCTGTATTAATATATAATAGAATATATATTAGTATTTATTAGCTTCTTTTAAGATGTTTTCACTGTGGGTTTCCATATTGTAACACGTTTCACTTATTCAATTAAGCATTTAATTAATTAATTATGGTAATGGTCTTTCATATCTGGAGTTTATAAGGATGTGATTTCATTGGTGTATTATTCCATGAAGGCGAAAAACCGAGGTACCAGAAGAAGTAATAAATTATATGATCTTTTCATCCTGGTGTGGTGCCTATTGTGGGGCAAGATTGTGTTTTTTTGTCACAACAGCCAATGAAAAAGGAGAGAAAAGGAAATGTGTAGTCAAGATAAAATAAGTGTCAGACGACTAGAAAGATAGTTGGGTTTAAAAACACAACAGCACCAGGGTTTGGGAAAGTGTAATTCCTGTGTGACTCAAAAGCCACAGCTGTGGTCTATATCCTAGCTTAACTATGCAATTAAAAGCAGAACACAAATAAAATACACTGTAAAGAAAATGAATCACAATATACAAAATAGAAGAAGGCAATGAACCAATACAAAATACAGGAAAGCACAAATTAACCTTCCCTCACAGAATGCTATGGCAGAGTCTAGGTGAGCCTTTACAGGAAAGCCTTGAAAGTTTTATTTTACCCCTTAAATATAAGGTTTAATTCCTAGTTCCATCCTCAGTTCACAGGTAATTAACCTCAACTGACCTGTTCTAATTTCTCTGTGACTCATAAGAGACAGAGCTATGATCTCTTTCCTAGTTTAAATATGCAATTAAAAACAGAAAACAAGAAAAACCTAATGCAATGAAAATAAATCACACTATACAAAACAGAAGGCAATGAATTAATACAAAATATAAGAAAGCAAAAATAAACTAGCCTTTCCTTCACAGCAAGCTGTAGCAGAGTCTGCGTGTTTTTCCAGTATAGTGCTTTCTCTTTTACTTCTACCCTTAGTTTTAAACTCCATTTACATTCTATCCTAATCACTAGCTGCAACTTCTGAAGATACTTCTATGTCCCCTAGTAACTCTTGAATAAATTCCACTACACATTCCTTAAATTCCTCTCTTTTAACAGGCAGGTGGGAAAGCACCAGTGTTGCATTTTATTTCATTACCCTGCATGCTTATATTGCTTTTTATATGTGCGATCTGAAACAGTTATTGGATGCATTTTGAAACTTTCAATCAAATGTACATGTTCCTGTGAAATATAATTTCTAATTAGTCTAGCCCGGTTATTGTGGGTCTATATCACCATTTTGAATGGTGAAAACTCCGAAAGCTGTTTAATCGAACTCAACAGTTCGAAATCCGTAAACAGCGAACTCACGGAACACCGATATTTTTCCCAGGGGAAAAAATCTCTGCTCTGTGAAAAAAAATTAGCAACTTTAAACAAAAACAAAAGTGGGGGCTTCACCCCCACTTAAATATACCAACTCCGAGATCGCACCACAGTGGAGGAAATAGCAAAGCCCAGAAAACGGACGTCCATGAGCTCGCTGTTTATGGATTTTGAACTGTTGAGTTCGATTAAACAGCATTCAGAGTTTTCACCATTCAAAATGGTGATATAGACCTGTTATTGTACCCTGGAGAATAATATGTAAATTCTGTCTTACTACTGAATTCACATCTTCCATATCAAATATTTTCCAAAATTTCTTCAGAAATCTACTCTTTGTTATATTTCCCTTCACGGTCCACCAATACATCCCCACTGTTACAAATCAAGTTACAGTCCACACCTTTAAGTAATATTCCTTCCTGAAAGCTGATAATTTCTCCTGAAATTTTCTTAAGCTTCATAATAGTTTTTGGAGGAATATAAATACATGTGAGATATAAATGCAGGCAAGCATAATCCTCCTACCTTACATAGCAACTTACTTTCACAAACCAACAATTATTGTCTTTTTCTTTCCTCTTCTATTACTATTGGAGTTACTTTATAAATTTGTATAATTACCCCCCTTTCCTTTGTCCCTGATATTCTGCTGAATATCCA
The DNA here is from genome assembly GCF_019279795.1 of Protopterus annectens. Taxonomy (NCBI): domain Eukaryota; kingdom Metazoa; phylum Chordata; order Ceratodontiformes; family Protopteridae; genus Protopterus; species Protopterus annectens. The sequence goes on from NC_056750.1 coordinate 245,067,963, forward strand.
TAATGAAATCCTTTCTTTGCCACCATCACATGCTTATTTCTTTTTAAATGTGGCTCCTGCAGCATTGCACTCTGCATTTCTTAATATAATTCAATACTGATTTCTTTTTTATATAACTGCAAGGCCAGTTACATTCCAGGATAATATGGACAGCATAGCCATTATGAAGATTGTTCCCACCTATTATACATGTAGGTCTTTTTGAATGTGTATTTCCAACTTTCATGTTCCATGCACACATTAAAGTCTGACAAGATGATCTTTCATACAGTTGTTTCTTCGCATACCCATTTGAACCTGTATCACATTATCAAGACTTTTTGTTTTAATTAAAACCTTCAAACAAAAAAAAACTAAAAATATTTTCAAAATACTCACATCCCCTATTAACTTATAACTTCTTCTTCTTCTTCTTCTTTCGGCTTTATCCTGGTTAGGGGTCGCCACAGCGGATCACCTGTCTGCACATTGAATGGCAGTGGAGTTTTACGGTGTCGAGTTGCAGGCCAAACCCAACTTCCACAGAAGGCACACCCAATTTAGAGTGTCCAATCCACCTGCAGCATGTCTTTGGGATGTGGGAGGACATGCAGACTCCGCTGAGAGGCACCCCAGCCGAGGATCGAACCGAGAACCTCTTGCTGTGAGGCGGCAAATTAACACTGCACCACCGTACGCGCCTTATCCCCTATTAACTTATAACAAATACACAAAACTATGTAGATCTTTAACAATGAAATTTAACCCTCCAGATATGAATAAATGTCCCAAAACAACTGCACCAACATTCACTGCCTAACCTAAAATTAAGGTTTATCCATGCTGAAGTGCAATGATTTGTCTGTTCTTTTCCTATCTCAGCCCCACCCCAGGATGTGAAAAACAGCTTGTATGCTTTCAGAAAACACTAACATTTAGCCCTAAGAAAAAGTGCACTGGGTACCTTTAAATAAAACTAAATTGTACATTGTTCTATTGAATGCATTAAAGTGTTAAGGCTGCTAAATGGACTGATCTCTCTCTTATTTGCTTCCTATAATTTCAAACTTTATTTTCCATTGAACTGCTTGCAATTGTACCATCATATTTTGCACTTCCCTCAGCAAATAATGTTTAGAATTCTCAAAGTTAACTGCTTGCACCTGCAGACTGTTCCTCTCCTTGTAAAAGTAGATAGCAAAGAATGTTTATAAATTTCACTCAGAAGAGAATGCACAGCTGCCTTAGCAGCAGACTTCTTGACTCCTAGTGAACATCTGCTAATGGACATAAAAAACAAGCTAATATATTTGTAGATGTACGAAGCTTGGAACTTTTCACGGCTTTCATGATTTTGTTGCATCTTTCAAGCTTACTTCCTTACAAATAACACATGATTATAGATTAAGTTGAGGGCATTAATCTAGATATTCACCCTTGTAAAAAAATAAGAGACTATATCTCAGTTCTACATGTAATAATATCAGTGCAATTTGACAACCCACCCCCACCCCAAGATCACAGTGCATTAACATCAAACTGTTTTGTCTATCCTTTCTTCTCTTGCTATACTAAAAAGCCAATATTTCTTACAAACACAACTACTTGTTTATTTTAATTCCTTTAACACACAAAAAATGAACTGAAGAGACTCCCCTACATGTAAAATAACCCTGACTACACACTACACAAAATTGCTTTACTATATATAACATGTTTATATCATGACATGTTTTACACAAATACTAATAAAAATTGTTTTACTTACAGTTACTTTTTCCATGTGTCCTTCTAAACATTAATGACAAAGTGGGGTACATGTTTTACAGCCCATCCAAAAGTTTAACAAAGTTAACAAATGTCTACATTTTCTCAGCTACCTTTTCTTGTAAAGTCATATTTTATAAATGTGACTGATGCTTTATAGTCTCCCACTGATTCACTAACTTCAGTGTTGCTGGTCTTCTTTCTGTTCATCTCCATCTCCCAACTTTGGTTCAAACCCAGGGTAATCCTGATTCTTCTAGTCAAGTCGTATGCTTTTTTTTTCCTTTCTTAAGCATTTTCCTTTGCAACATTGGAAACTGTTTCACTGGCAAAGTCTCTCTATGAGTTTTTTTGTTAGAAGAAGTAAAGCAGAGTCTCATTTTGTTTGCTGTCTCACTTTTTATTGGATAAACCTCTTTATTTCATCCTTAGCTTGCTCTGCAACAAAAATGTCTTTGATCCTCCAGGAAAAAATATTCTGAAGTTAACTGTATACAGCAGTTTGAATCTCACACTTGCTCCTGACATTTCCTCATTACTAGGATACATTTACTTCTCCTCTGCTTGGTATAATGTGAATAATCATTCTCCACAAAGACCCTGCAGTTTTGTCAGGAGCAACTCTTTCTGCTGGTATGACTGCATCTTTACTAATACATGTCTTGGCTGCTTTCTCATAGCCAGGTTTGGAGCATGTACTCAATGTGTCTTTTCAATTAACATATGCTCCTGTGGAATTCCAGTCCATTTGCTTATTTGTGCTTTCATAAAATTAATACGGTCGGTTTCTTCTAGTTTCTCTGATACAGGAGAAAATCTCAGGTTTTCTCTGCATGCTCTGTCTTCTAACTCTACTAATTTTGAAACAGCTCTTCTTGAGAAGTCTCATACTCAGCCAGCCTCTTCTACATTTCATCCTCTAATTTTTGCAGTTTTATCAGTTCATCTGAATAGCTAGTCAAAGGTTCTTCTATTTTGTACAGCCTTTTGTTATTTGAGGTGATATACTTCAATGTTTCATTTATTCTAATCATTTCTGTGAACATTTGATTTTTTTTTTTCTGTAAATTACTGGAAGCCATCTCTTGCACCAAAGCTGAAACTTGAACTGCTTTTTGCTGAACAGCTGCAGGATTCTTCCCAGCCAGTACTTTCTCTTCACGTTTTCTGGTTGATTTTCTTATAGGTATTCTAAATTTCTTCTTCTTTACAGGCATCCAGTTGGTGTAATTAATAACCAGTAACTGAATTTTACTCAAGCTGATAATATCACTAGCACTTATTTCTCAGTTTCATTTTTTTTTTCACAGTGGGAGAGCCGGAATTAAGCTGCTGATCAGCGAGCAGCCATTTTGGAAGTCTCGACCCCCATACCTTTTGTTAGTACCTTTGTTTCCTTTTCCTTATGCATTCAGACTGAATATAGTAGTTAATGTGAGACCTCATCTGTGACTTAAAGAGCAGGATCTTGGTCCTCTCCCTACAATCTAGCCTCTGCCCTTGAACTGCTCAGCAAACTAACTGCCTAGACTGCTGCAATTAAAACTACTTCCCAAGTCTTTCCCCAGTTCCCTAGATTTTACTTTGCAAATCTAATTTGTCTAACATTGTAGCATTACTGTTTCTTACTTACAGTTCCTTGCATTTTGCAGCAATAAAAATGAAATTCAAACCATCATCACCGCAGAATTCTCTGGACAACAACTCTGACATTAATGCCTTAAAACAGGTCTATATTACACGAATGAAGGTTCATAATCTCGAACGCTCTGAAGAGCGAAAATGCCGGACCTCGAAGAGCATCTTGTGGGATCGCAGTACAGTGAAGGTCGGAATATTTGCCCTTTCCTCACTGTAGTGTGATCTCAGACTTGGTATATATATTTAGCTGGGGGGATAAGGAGTTAGAGGTTCGGCATTTTTGCTCTTTACAGCGTTCTAAATTATAAACTTTCATTCATATAATACAGACCCCTTAAAACAACATTTTTTTCAGCTGATCTGCAAAATAGTTTCCAGGCTACATTCTGTAAAGGACATTATTTGGCAAATAAAAATAAAGAAAGCATGTGTTTGTTTTGCATGTGTATGTATGTGGATAAAATTCAAAGGCAGGGATTGTACTGCTGGCATCATGTATGTCAGTAACAGCATATACAGCTGTTAATTTGCAAATTAACACAAGCAGTACTAGGCATGAGAAATCTGTTTTTAAGTGCATACCATTAATTCAATTAATTTGCCTTTGCTCGTTTCATCCTATTGTCAGACAACTCAGCTATCACCAGCAGGACAGCTAACTCACAGAACAGAAAACTGAAGTACACAACAACTTGCTCATGGATGCAACAGCTAACTCTTCCATAGTACAGCCAACTCAGTGTAATCACTTTTCTCAATATGCTCAGAAGTTAGCAAAATATAAAGGCTTTTCTGTTGTCAAGAAGTGTACTTCTTTATGTCGGCTGTGGATACTTTATCCTGTCTTGCTGTTTCACTATGCAAGGCTCTTAAAGTTTCTTGATACTACCTTAACTTTTACGTTACACACTGTTAGTGCTTAGCACTTTTACCATTACCTTACATTTAAACAAACTCATTGGCATATGTTCAAATGCAAAAGGTTCTCTCACTTCATCTAGATGGCCCTAAGTCACTGATGAAATGCAGTCTATAAGTGTCAGCCAATATGACCAGAAAACAAATCACAAAATGTTATGCAAACATTTTGCCTCCTGTGACAGTTCCGAAGCTCATGTCTCTGAGAATGGCATATTTCTTCAAGACAATAAAAAACATTTTCATTTATTATTTCTAATTTATACATATAATATTAATAAGTGTATAAAACTAGAAACATTCAGCATGATTGCTTCATGCTACAGATCAAAACAGACTCATAATATCACAATAACAAAAAAAAAATCAGAAAATGGCAGGGAGTGTGCAATGTAAAAACTAGCACTGGAAGCACAGTGATTTAAATGTGATGCCAGCTCTAAGTCTAAAATCACTATTGGACATTTTGCACTTCAATATACTAAAAGTGACATTGACTCAACACTTCAGTAATTAAGCTTCTCTAAGCATCTGCATGGGATACAAAACTATGAATGTAACAGTAACAAATTAATACAAATTAAGTAAAGTGCATTTGAAAGTATGTGCTCAGGTGCAGTTGCCAAAGGACATGGAAGATTAAGAAATACTTCATTAAGGTGCTTCAAGCCTACCTATGACATGTTCTTGAGAATGCAGTAACCTTCTGCCCTGTTCTGCCACTCTGCTCTTCCCAGCACCACAACAATAATGATATGGAGTGACTCACCTATGCCATTCTCATTAAGGAATTTTGCGAGCCCCTGCGTCTGGTACTCGGGGTCATTTTCCTGCTTCCAGTTCTGAAACTCATCACATGTAATGCCTTGGTGCTGATCCTCCCACTTTCAGAGTAGCAGTGCACAGGAAGAATTAAAAGGGAAAAAAGTTGGATCATAACATAAGAAACACAAGCAAAAAGACAAAGTTTAAAGGCAAAACATGACATTTATAACTTACAAAAAAGGGCATTTGATCAAATGGAGGGAGGGTTCTATCTGTGGCCATACTGTTTTTATAAGCATAAAGCTCTGTTTTTGAAGATCAGATGGCTATGTGCAAAAACTAGGATGGTACTGCTGATTGTTAAGAAAACAAGAAATGAGAATTCAAGCTAAAGACACTGTGCCGCTGGACTGAGTTAATTAATACTGGAGATATGCAACTCTATTGTCCAACACAGCATTCTGAATTTGTCCTGTAATACAGCATCAGTATAGCCATGTACCATGGTGACAGCTCAGGTTACATCCTGCGAGGGATAAGCCATTAACCCCTGGACTAGTACCTTCATCCTTTCTACACTAGTAGCAGAAATACTGAATGTTGCATTTCCCTTCTCTCATATGGATGTAGACAGTAATATAACAGAAGAAGATAACTAAGGAAGAGAAAACTGTTAGAAGCCACCATTGCCAAAGCACTACCAACTGTACACTGAGCAGTCAGTTATAAACCCTACATCTACATGTTACTGCAAACTAGCATTTAATGGGAAAGAAACAAAATGGATGGGAAATACGATGCGCACTGCTGCATTCACATTTCTGGCCAAATAACTAACACAGTTAGCAAATTAGCAGGTACCAAGAGAAACAGTAAACTACAAGTGCATGAAGATGTCAGTGTCAGCACCAGCATATACCATTAGCCAAGCCACAAACAAGAACCAGACAAATTCAAACAAAAATGTAATAATTTAATTAATTCATCTTCTAATACCTGCTTTTTCTAATTCAGGGTCACACACGAGTCACAGCCTATCCATGCAAGCAAGGCATAGAGCCAGTTGTGGCTATAACAGTCCATGTCAGGACTGGAAACCACAGACCCCAAAGGGTAAATGTGCAGACTCTGCATAAAGGGCACTCTAGATGGAAACTGAACCAGATAATCAAGTGTTGTGACACAGCAACCAACATCAACTGCAAAGTCACGGTGCCACCCATATAATAAATTAAAATCTTCTGAAAGTGATTAAACAATTATAAAAATGTATATGTATAGATGTACAAAGCTATAAAAACCTATTACTTTAATGATGTGACTAGGGATGAGAGAAAAGGAAGAGGCCACTGAAAGCACCAGTGAGTAATTAAAGTTATATTATATATAATGCTGCAGGGTTACAAGATGAAAAATAATTAGGACCAATGACTACTACTTAATTACACATTTTAATTTAGCAGCAAACAAAATATAGAAATGGCTAGGCAGTTTCTGAATCTCAAAGACAAACTGCTGACCACTTAGTTTTTTTGTTTTATAATTTTACAGACAAATGCACCTAATAAATATCAAGCATTGGCACTTTAGCCTGCTTTATATAACTCCAAGTCAGGGTATGCAGTTGCTGTTTACCAATATTCAGGTGACCGTATTGTTTCCCTTTGTTACTAAGGAAAATGATCACAAAGAAAACAACTGTTTGTGCTTTTACTAGGTAAAAAGCACATTTTGGTTAAAAGAAGACTGTTCACTGAAACCGAAAAAAAATCTTGATATTTCATGCAATACTAATCTATCAAAATCTAAATCTAAATGTTATTTCATTTTTTCATTATATCATAAAATTGCCACGGTGCAGACTGATGTGCTGATGCAATTCTTTGTCAGTTTTATCATCCTCTTGCCACAATGCATCTGTGAGCCTGTAACATGATAGTTATTAGATGTAATTAATGAGCTTCTACCTTCATTTAATTGTGACAGTGCTGTAGGTTACTGATGTCTTAGATTGCCTCTGTGCAACAGTATCAGTACTTCTTTTGAACTGAATTACTCTCATCCATGCTAATCTGTAAGATAATTAAAGCCTCTCATGGCCCTTAGACATTTTATTATTTTAGTGAACAGCAGGGTTTTAAGTGTTCAAAGTTGTAGTCCTTAAAAATATTTCCAAACCATCCCCCACACCATAAATAAATTGAGAAATGTATTGACAAGTTTAGACACTCGGCTCATTCATCTATGATTGACAGCTGTCACTTTAAAGAGCTAGTAAGACAAATGGAAACTAACTATATTCTTTCATACTGCTCTTTCCTTTCTGTAGTTAAATAGCTCAAATCAACTGGCTAAAATGAGAATATTTACTATTTATCCCTTTTCATATTGAGATGAAGCCACACAGAATCTCTTTGCAATAGAGTCGCACTTAAAGGTTCATAGGTACTTACCAAGCTATTGATCCATGAAGATCTTTAGAAGCCTAGTCTGGCATTCCCATGAACATTTTAGCTTTTACAATTTAAGCATGAATAACCCTGAGCCAGACAGAACATTTATATATTACAAAGGTGCAAAACCAGGAGTGAATATGTAATTTCTCATCCATTTATCCAGATTACATTTGAATATAGTAATGAAGTACTAAGCTTTATGTGGGAAGGAAGATATTCCAAGTGGTATTCTCTGTAATACATATCTATCCCTCCAATATGGATTGACATCTCTTGAGTGGGGACATCCAAGATGGCTGCACACTGATTAACAGTTTGAGATCGTCTCTCCCAGTGTGAAAACAGAAACTGAAGCCAGACATACTGTCAACTTGAATAAAATTATTTTACACTGCCTGGATGCCTGCAAAAAAGAAACTAAGAGATCCTGAAAGTAAATTAACTAGAAAACATTAATAGAAAACACTGTGAAGAATCCTGCAGATGCTCATTAAAAAGCAGTTCAAGCTCCAGATCTGGTGCAAGAAATGGCTTCCAGTAAGTCAAACGGGCTCAGAGCTGATTAAAATAAATGAACCACTGAAAGAGTATATCAACTCAAACAAAAGGCTGGAAAAATGGAAGAACTTTTAAAAAGTTACACAGATGAGCTGCTAAAACTGTAAAAAAAATCAGAGACTGAAATAAGGAAAAGGCTGGCTGAGTAGGAGACTGTTCAAAGGGGGATGTTTTTAAAAATGGTAGAATTACAGGATAGCACATGTAGGGAAGATCTGAGATTTTCTGCAGTACCAGAGATACTAGAAGGGAACAGACAATGTTATGAAGACGCAAACAAGCAAATGGACAGGTATTCCACAGCAGGAACTGTTGATTGAAAGGCACACTATGTGCCTGCTCCAAATATAGCTGTGAGAAAGCGACCATGACCTTTATTAGTAAAGATACAAACCTACCAGCAGAAAGAGTTGATCTTGACAAAACTCATTTCACATTAGTAATGTTTGTAAGGACTCTGAGGGAAGGAGGAAGGAAAAAAAGAAACTAAGTAAAAAAAATTTCTTAACAGTATTTTCTATGAAACTTTTCACAATATAAATTGCACAATTTATAGCAAATTATTTTCAACTGTTCTTGTATGTGAAAGTAAACAGATACTTTTTTTCCTTCCTCTTCTCTTTCTTTCTTTTACAATGCAAAAAGAAAAGTTAGACAAAAGCATGCTTACGTTAACAGGTGGTAAAAAGAAGCTATGTTCTTAATGTTCCATTTGTGTTGTCCACCTTCATTTCCATTAATCTGTGGGATACAGTTCCGATCCTCGGAACTGACCGGCCACTTTCTATATCCTGAGCTTCCTGACTTGAGCTCCTCCTTCATACCCATAATGCCCCGCTATCCCAACGTACCTCAGATCGAGTTTGCCAGAAACACATAGCACATAAACATATTTACACTATAGGAAATTACATAACTGTACAACTAAATAACCTCAGGAGTGCAACATAAAGGAATGGAAATTTTGAATACTCAACCAGGCTTCCCAAAGACTAGGACAGGAGGTTGGGAAGGTTAATGAAATGAAGATGAGCAAGACAGATGAAATGGAAGGGCAAGAACATAACATCTTTATCTGATGTTGTCTACTTCATTTCATTAACCTGTGGGACAGAGTTCTCAGCTACTAAAATCCAGGGTGGCCCTCAAGGAGGGATATTCTGGAGAAAAGCAGAGCCAAAATCACTTCTGCTCATGGATATAATGTCTAATTTGTAATGAGCAACAAATGTTTGAGGATTAGACCAAGTAGCTGCAGCACAAATATCCTCAGTAGAAACTTCAGACCAAAAAGCCTGAGAAGTAGCCATGGACCTTGTGGAGTGGGCCTTAATTTGTCCTGGTAAGGGAAAGTTTTTAGAAGACTAAACAAAGGCAATACAGTTCTTCAACCATCTAGTTAGAGTAACATTGGTAATAGATTTACCTCTTTTTGCCAAACAGAAAGATATGAACAACTGATCAAACATCCTAAAGGCTTTGGTTCTGTGTAAATACAAGATTCTGAAGATCAAGCAAATGCAGCGTATATTTACCTTTGTTTTGATAATTAGGAAAGAAGACTGGGAGCTCAATGGACTGATTGATATTCTTTTCCTTAGCCACCTTGGGTAAAAAGGAAGGATTAGTATGCAGGGAAACTCTATCCTTGTGGAAAATCAAATATGGAAATTTTGAAGAAAGGGCTTGGAGTTCACACACTCGTCTTGCAGATGTAACAGCTACCAGAAAAAGTGTTTTCCAAGAAAGGAATTTCAAATCCACTGAAGCTGCCAGTTCAAAAGGTGGGTAGACTAGGGCTTGCAAAACCACAGTTAGATCCCACGGAGGAGAAGGATCTTTCACTGGAAGCCGTAGCAGGAAAGTGCACCTGAGGAAAGTTTTACAGAGCTTAGAAGAGGCAAGAGAGAATCAAAAGCAAAGTGAAAACTGGATATGGCTGCTAAATGGACTTTGACAGTAGAATAACTAGCTCCATCATGAAAAAAGGAAGTCAAAAAGGCAAGTATGACTGCAACTGGTGCTGTAAAAGGATCTACTTGTTTTTGTTCTGCCCAAATAGCAAATCTTTTCCACTTGCTTCTGTAAATCGTACATGTTGCAGCCATATGTGAGGAGACCAAAATTTCTCGAATGGGGGAAAAAGCCTGGGAAACCTTGCCATCACTGGAAGTGGAGCAACAATGCGGTTAACTTCAGGCCCTGTATGTGTGGCTAGGGATGCCCTGATGGGTGAGAAAGCAGATCTGGGGCCGGATCAAACCTCATTACAGGGCAAACCAGATGAGACCAAAGGAAGATGAATCAGGTTTGTCAAGGCCAAAAGGGGGCAATGAGAATAGCTTTGCTCTGCAATCTAAGAGCTTTTTGTAAGAACTTGGGAATGACGGGCAGAGGAGGAAAGGCACAGAGAAGACTGGACTAAGCATGGACAAGGGCATCCCCTGGGTGACTGCCCCTGAGGAGGGATCAAGGCAAAATACCTGCTGTATTTTATTGTTGAAAGGGGATGTGAAAAGATCGCAGCAGGGATGACCCCATTTCTGGAAGATTGTATCTGCTATACATTGGTTCTGAGACCACTTGTGCAGTGTCAGTAACACCCGACTGAGCCGGTCTGCTAAAATGCTACCAGAAAGCAGTTGGTAGAGATCACCCACTGCCAAACCCTCATCACCTCTCGATATAGGAGGTAGGACTTGGTTCCTCCCTATCTGCTGATGTACCAAACTACTGACATGTTATCTGTTTATTTATTTGTCTGTTGTTAACCGGGTTAGTCCACTGGGCTAGGGGCCCATTTTCAGTGGAGACCTGAGGAGAAAAGCTCCACATAAAGAACAACTTACAGAGTTTCATATTTGCAACACACACATACTAGACATTTACAGAGGTTTTATATTGCCATACATTTAAATAGACACACATACATTCTAGACATATCAGGAATATAGTACATGGTGATGAGACATCATACATTAATGAGACTTAAGATTGTATATCAAAATAGTATGATTTTACAAGGAGTAGATTGCTGAGCAGTTAAAGAGGCTAAACCTTGCAGTATATATATATATATATATATATATATATATATATATATATATATATATATATATATATATATATACACACACACACACACACACACACACATATATATATATATATATATATATATATATATATATATATTTTTTTTTTTTTACTAACTGGGTAGAGGTGGAGTAGGAGTGAGTAGTGAAAGGGAGTAGGGTAGAGGCAAAGGAAGAAAGGTGAGGTGGGGTAAAGACAGTAATACTGAGAAGGAGTAAAGCAGCAGTGGAAGAGAGGGTGGAATGAGTTTTAAGTAGTAGAAGAGATAAGGATAGATTTAGGTAGAGTATTGCTAAGGAAGACAACTGGGGGAAACAGTGTGTTGGTGTTTAAGAGAATTTGGATTAGGGTGATGAAAGACTATTGTATAGTGGAACAGTTGGGTGGGTAACAGGTCGGGTGCTGACAGGTGCAGGAGTGTTTGCATTGCAATAGTCCCCAGAAGAAGAAAGCTGTTGAGTTCTTGCAATGTTAGAAGAACCATTCTCATCTCCAACACATTGATATACAACTTGGTCACCTGGGATGTCCACGTGCTTTAGATTGTTCGACCTAGATAATGCCCCTTCAGCTGGGAAGTGTCCATGGTCAACATGGTGTTTGGAGATGGGAGGATGAATGGACATCAGGGAGTAATGTCTGCAGAGTGAAGCCACCAAAGCAGAAAGGGCTTGCACACTTGTTACAGTTTTATGGGAAGACTGAAAGGATCCCTGAGTAGTGACCATTGAACTGCTAGCTTCCATTGTAACATCCTAATGTGGAAATGAGTCATGGGCAGGAGAGTTATCGAGGCTGCCATAGAGCCCAGTGCCCTGAGAATCAACCTGGCTGGAGGCTGAGGTATGGTTAGAACTTGTGTGATACAGCTTTTCAGAGTCTTTGTCTGTCATCAGATAGACACAGGATATTCTTGTAACCAGCCAAACACCAATAAACTCTATGACCTGAACTGGTTCCAACTGGGATTTCTGCATGTTGACAGTTATCCACTACCACTGCCAAGCATTTGAACACCCTGGGGGCTGTGGTGAGACCAAAGAGGAGTGACCTGAACTGGTAATGACTGGCTTCCAGCCTGAAATGTAAGAATTGTCTGGAGTGTCTGTCCATTTTTATGTGATAGTACATGTCCTTCAGGTCCAGAGAGCACATCCACTCATCTGCCTTCAAAAGAGGCAGGATGGACTGGATCATGAACATCCTGAACTTCATGTGATTTACCGACTTGTTCAGAGAAGTCAGATTCAGAATAGGTCTCAGGTTCCCTGGCTTTTTGGGTAATAAAAAGATGCTGGAGTAAAAGCCCGATCTGACTTGATCAGGGAGGAACTCTTGGATGACTTTTTTGCAAAAGTTTTTCGAGTTCGAGTTCGTGTCCTCCCTCTGATTGGATGGAACATTGGGGAAGTAACATTTTCTCTTGCGAACTTCCACAAAAGGAATGAAGTATCCTCTGGATATGATCCTTAGCACTTATTTGTCACTTGTGATGGCCTCCCAGGCTTCTTGGTGCAAGGAGAATCACCCTCCGACTGCCTCCAGAGGAGGACAGCCAGAAAACAGTTCAGGATTGCTGGAAAGGCCCGTCCAGAAAGGTTTCCTGCGACCCCTGATTTTGCAGACCCCCTTGGCTGCGTGGGCAGCATCTTCCATTTTGATTATTCTCCCCTCTGCCCCAGGGGGAAAAAATCTGCCCGAGTGTCCTGAAAAGGGCCTTGTGACTTCTGAAACCACATTTACTTACTCCCATGCTGGTTCCCGCAATAGGTCTTTTGTGGGGTAGAAAAATGGATTCTGATGGCAGACAAGGTCTTTCAATCCTTCTCATTCTGGGAGAGTCTTATGAACAGTCAGTCCAAATAAGGTTGAAGCCGTCAAAGGGGGCATTGACAAATGCTTGTTTGAAAGGCTCCACAAACTCGCACAGCCTCACCCAAGCATGGCACCTCATGGCAATGCCGGAACTGGACACTCTTGAGGTACCCACTGAAGTAAGGGAAATCAACCTCATGGATGCATTGGCTAGTGACTGTAGGGTAGACAGTCTAGAGGAAAAGAATTTCCGATCCTCAGCAGACATGGTCCCTGGGGATGAGCTAGAATGTTCCTTTACTAAGTCCCTTTGTAGCCTCGTGAAGTGAGATAAATAGTTTAATGCCCTCAAAGTGAATGTGGAAGATGTGTAAACTCTTTTGACAAGTCTGTCCAAAGCCCTGGATTCCCTATTTGGGGGATGAACAGAGAAGCTCTCTTGGGCAAGCTCCTTCTTGGTGGCTGCCACAACCATGGCATCAACAGGAATACCCTTGGCCTAGAACAAGTTATCCGCGGGGGCACTAAGGATGTTGTCCGCTCATTTGGGAATTGACGGTGTCCAGTTTCTTCCAAGCTCTGGATGACACCAGCTGGATCAGCGGGTCAGGCCAGGGGTGACACCTAGGTAGTAAATTAGCCAGACCCAAAAGCCACCCACAACACCGATTCCTCTGGGGAAGGATTTTGGCCTGTCCAAAGGAAATGTCATCAGGTGGGGACTTTGGGGACCCTTCTCCTTCTTTGAAATTTGTATCCGTGGTGACTGATTCCATAGGGGAATCAATGTGTCTCCTTTTACACAGCCTCTTCTGGGGACCTCCTCACTGGTATGCTTTGAAAAGGTATGGGAAGATGCTTAAGGATCCATCATGCGGACAGAGTGGAGGCTTTAGAGGACTGGCTGTCCATATGGCAGACTGCAGGCCTTGGGCATCAAACCTGAATGGGGGAGTGGTACTGTGGCAGAAAGTGCCAAGGGTCTCCCTGCCTGGGAGAGGACCCTCTCCATCACTTCAAAAGAAGGGGGGGCCATAAAACCACTGAAAGCACCCTCCAGAGCTGAAGCCATAGGAGCTGACATCTCCCAGAGAGCTCAAGCCCCCTGCTCTGAAGGAGGAGTTGGAGGCGAGCTGTCGAAAGCCAAAGCTCCGAGAGGAAGCAAAGGCTCTGAAAACTTTGGAGTTTATGCTTTCCCCAGGAACCAACCTTGTCTCCAGAGCTCAGAGACTCGCCGCTCGGGAGAGAAACCATGGGAGCCAATCAGGCCGGGGAAAAGAGGAAATCTCTATTGCTTCTGACACATCAGCACCGGAGACCAACAGCACTGAAGACTCCAAAACCAAATGGCAGATTGGAGAAGGAGCTAAAGGTCAGAATAGTGAAACCCTTGCATAACCAGATGTGGGCAAGGCAGACACAAACCCCATCTGAATCTGTGCTTTGAGGAACTACCTCATCAGTTTGCCAAAGTCTTTGGAGGATAGGCTCTGGGAAGACCTGGAGAAGGTTGATAATTGGGGTCTGAAAGATTTCCAGGGGGAGTGAGACCAGGACCTTGGAACTAGTCCGGTCTGCTTTGAGGTAGGTGCTGACACACACAGAGCCAAAGAAGGACCGCTCAGCCCCAAGGGAGACGGAGGAGGAGAGGAGGAAGTCGGAACAGAGTTTGGTGCTGACAATCTTGGAGCCTTCTTAGGAGGCTCCAATTAGGACCGGGCGGGAGAGTGATGTTTTTCCTCTCAGGACTCCTTGGGCCTTTTAGGAGGGGATGAGCCCTTGAAGTTGAAATCATCCCCAAGGTGAAGGAAGGAGGAAGCAACCCCTTAAGGACCAGCTTTCTTTTTTTGTCCATCAGGGCCCGGAGAGGAAAAGCCTGACAGATAGTGCAAAGCACTTCAAGATGATTAGGCCCCTAGCAATAAATACATTCCCTGGGGGCATCTGACAGAGGAATCTTCTGCCCACAGCATTTTTTAAAACCTTCAGGTTTCTAACTCTCAGGCATGCCAAAAATGGAAAGACAGAAAGGATAGAAAAAGGAAAAAAAATAACCGCAGGAAATGCAACTACCAACAGGACAGGTGGGAAAGGAGAAACATTTTTTTTAACCCAGACCTAGTCAGTAGAAAGGACTAAGAAGAGAAGAAGGAAGCAATAAGTGAAGAAAATACAAAGAAAAAACACTCACAACCACTAAGAAACTGAAAATTTCTGTGGAGAAGCTCAGAGTCAAAGGAACTTGCTGCTGATGGGAAGCATGGCAAAATAGATCTGAGGTATGCTGTGAGAGTGGGGCATTATGGGTATGGAGAAGGAGCTCAATCTGGAAGCTCAAGCTGTAGAAAGCATCCAGTTGATTCTGAGGATTGGAACTATATCCCACAGGTTAATGAAATGAAGAGGGCAACATTAGATTCTTGGGTTCTTGAGGTGGTAGATGGGAGGGTAAAAAGTACACAGATCATAACATATGTAGAACTGATGTGTTTTTCATACTTTTGCATAGGTGAATGTCTGGATTAAGACCCTTGGCTTAATTTAATAAAAAATTGTAAGTGGAAACAAGTAAATACGAGAATGTTAAATGTAATGAAAAGTTTCCCTTTAGCAACAAATGTTTCATCTCGTCTTTCAGGCTGCAACAGAGGAATACATTTTTATTATTTATTTTATTTTACATTTGTTGACTGGGCTAGTCCAACCGGATATATGTCCATTTTCAGTGGGGGCCCGGGGAGATAAGCTCCACATACACAAGAAAATTTAAAAAGGCACTGATACATTGCACAAAAAAATTGGAAACAGAATGTATCATTGCGTTGGGCATAATAACAACATTTCCTGGTCTGAGCAGATGTAGAATTCATATCAAGAACTAGGACAGAGGTAACTAATTAATTATATAGTCACACAAAACATGACAACAATAAAAAGAACACCACCAAAATACAAAAAAAAACTACTAATGGTGTGAACCAGCTATGGATATTTACACCAAATTTGTAACAAGGCAAATATTCTACTGTAAAGTTTCACAAGAAATCATAGGTTGTAACAGCTGTTGTTAAACATTCAAAGCATGTACAAGAATATTAATTAACTATATAGTCACATACACCTTATTGTCAAAGGAGAAGAAGCAAGATTATATTTGTAAGAGGGCTAATATCTAGGGAAAGTTTAGATAGTTAGCCTGGGTTAACACAGGGGCATAACCAGTGTGATTTAAGATAGGGTTTTAGTTTGTTTTTAAATAAGTTGGTTGATGCTAGGGGGGTTATGTGACTAGGGAGGTTGTTTCAGGTTTTGCCAACTGTATTAGAGAATAATGCGTCACCAGCTGAATTGTTAGTTTTAGTAGTTTGTTAGCTGAGCATAGGGTTTTCAGATTGTTATAGGGCGTGACAAGGGGAGAAAGTATTGGTGTGTTCGTTGGTTGAAAAGGGAATCTTATGGGCAACTATTAGTTGGTTCAACAGTATTAGATTTGATTATTCTAACCAGCCTAGTTGATTTAGATTGATACAGTGATGGGTTCTAAAGGTAGACCCGGTTGCAAATCCGGCAATATTGTTGTAGCAGGTAATTAGCTTGCTCATGTTCTTTTTATTATGTTCTTTTTACTTATTTTAGTGTAGATAGGGGAGGCATAAAGTAAGGTAGAGATGAGGTGGGTATGGGCTATAGTGTTCCTGGCTAGTGGAGTCAGGAAGGGTTTGATCCTGTAGAGGGAAGCTAATTTTTTACTCACTGTTTATATAGTGTTATTTATATGAGACTCAAAAGTGAGGTTATTATCAATTAGTACACCAACTAGTTTTGTAGTAGGATCAGGAGATATGATAGTGCCATTGCTAGACGTTACGGTAAAGTTAAGTGGCGAGGCCCTACACGTAGGGGTGAATAGTAGCATTTTTGTTTTTTTTTTTGGTTCAAGAGGAGACACCGGTCCAGAAACCAGTTTTCAACTATGTTAAAGACATTTTGGGTTAGGGACTGGAGTTCTAATGGGGAAATGGCTGAACATATAAGTGTGGAATTATCCGCATATTGGATGCAGGTAGCTTGGGGGATTACAGAATGAAGGTCATTTATAAAGATAGAGAAGAGGAGAGGACCCAATATTGAGCCTTGAGGGACACCAAGGGTAACTGGGAGGTGGGAGGACAAGGTATTTTCTCAAAGTACAGACTGTTGCCTACTATTTAGATAGGACTGGAACCACTGTATAGCAAGTGCATCCACTGACAGGTTTTTAAGTATGTTAATGAGGAGGGGGTGGTTAACCATGTCAAAGGCTTTTGACAGATCAATAAAGAGGGCTGAGGATAGAGTGTCATTATTTTGATTTCTATTAATGCAGTCGGTGAAGGATAAAAGAGCAGAGGTAGTGCTATGAAATGGTCTGAATCCATGCTGGCAGGTGGCTAGTACGTTTTTGTCTAGTAGATAGCTTAAAAGTTGCTTATGAATACTTTTCTCCATTATTTTTGCCAATGGGAATAATATGGCTATAGGCCTATAGTTGGATAGGTCTTTGGAATTACCACCTTTGTGCAGGGGGATAATGTGCAAAACTTTCCAGATTGATGGGATGATTCCTTTAGAAACAGTTCTATTAATGAGGATGGATATGGGGTAGGCTATGGCTGTTGCTGCTTTTTGCAGATATTCTGCAGGTAGTAGGTCAGCAGAGAGTGTGGTGGGTTTAAGTTACTGGATAAGGTTACAGACAAGGATTGTGGGAACAGGTTGAAAATGAAATGGGGGGGGGCTGTTGGAGTTGGCAGAGTAAGAGTGTATGACACCAGGGGTTAAATGTCTGGCAAGGGATTGAATGGTTTCTGTGAAGAAAGTGTTAAAGGAGTTGGCTATTTGAATGGGATTATTGTGGTCTGGGCCTGAGGGAGCAGGTGTGCTTGAGTGGCCTGGGTGGAGGAGTTTATTGATGCTGGACCAGAATTTCAGAGGATTATTTTGGTGGGTTTGCTGAAGCTGACAGTAAAAGTTTCTTTTATCAGACTGTGTGAATTTTTGTGTTTCATTTATTAGCTGTCTGAACTGCAAATGATCTGTGGGGCTTTTTGTTGAATGCCAGCTGGCCCAGAGTTTATTTCTTTGGTGGATTTTTTGTTTGGTAGTTTTAGACAGCCATGGGGCTGGCTTAGTCCTAGTTTTAATTTTGCGCATTGGGGTATAGCAATCTAGAATAGCTAAGAATTTTGAATTGAAGTAGTTGACTGCATCATCTAGTGGGAGGTGTATCAGTGGAGACCAGTCACAAGCTCTAAGTTCTGTTTGGAAGCTGTTAGGGTGAAAGTTTCTGTTAGTCCTTATTGTCCTGTAAATGGTAGGGTTAGGAATCTCAGTCTTGTATCTAATAAGAAAGATGGGTGAGTGGTCACTTATATCTTTAGGGAGGGTGCCTGTTATATAAGTTTGTTGGTGATTATTAGTGAGAATCCAATCAAGGGTGCTTTCTTTGTTATTAAGTTTATTGGTTCTAGTGGGGGATGTAATGGTTTGGGTAAAGCCACATAGGTTAATATAAGTAGAAGGTTGCTCAGATGAACAAGATTTCCAGTTTATATTAAAGTCACCAAGTATTATGGTTTCTTGTGGGTAGTTGGTTGACAGCCAACTGAGGATAGCCTCTAATGTGTTAGTATTTTTCCCTGGAGGGACGTAGATGCGGATGATATATATGGATTTATGAGCTGTATCCTGGAAGTAAGAATTTCTGCATTACTTGATAGTGGAGGATTAGAGTCAATTGAGGTGACTTGTAGACCATTTTTATAAAGTATAGCTACTCCTCCACCCTTCTTGGCATTACGGTCAAGTCTCAGGATATTGTAGCCAGGGGGAATGACTACACTGTCTTGTATTGATGGCTTAAGCCATGTTTCAGTGAGGCAGAGGATATCAAATGAATGAACATCTATAAGGGCATGTAGGTGAGCAACCTTATTATTTATGCTACAAACATTAAGATGAGCTATCAGGAGAGAGTTGGGAGGCCTGGTAAGCAAGTGTATGTTAGTAGGAGTTGGTGTGATAGGACTTGTGGTTGTGCTAGAATTTGGACCAGGGTTTGGGTGTATGTCGCCATCTATAAGGGAGTGGACCTGTACTCTCAGGATGAGTTGTAGAAACTTATTAATTAGGTTCTGGGATTTCCTGGCTCTTGGGCTATAGTAAGCAATGTGTGTAAGTCTATGAAATTTGACTGATAAATACTTTGGTGGACAGGATGTGTTACTATGATGATAAGAAAGGATAATTGTTGGTGTAGTGGTTTGCCTATTGGGATAGTGAAACCCTAGATGGTGATGGTGTTCGTAGAAGGTAAGTAAGGTATAGATAGAATAGTTAGGAGAGAGAATAAGAGTAAGGGTTTGAGGTAAGTTGGAACAGTTAACGGAGGCATGGTAGAAGAAATTCAGTTGATGTTGGTATACAGGGGAATGTACAGATGGTTTACTAACAGAGATAACAGAAGAGGACTATTTATGATAAATTACTGGGATAGATAAAGATTATTAAGATGAAGACTAATGGGAAATGGGTATTAGCACTTTAAGGGGGACTGAGCTTGTGATTGGTGGTAATGCAGTGGGGGTGTGGTAAGGCGTGTATAAAACTAGAAGCACTGGGGGTGGGTAGAATTTGGGGGCAGGGTAGGGGAGCAGAGTGAACCCGCAGGGCGAATGGAGCGGGTAGATCTACAGTAGGAGTGACCCCTTGGAGAAGGAACAATCAGTAGATCAGCTTGCTAAGGTAAGTTATTAGGTGAAGGAAGGTAGGAGATAAAAGTCTTACTAGTAGGGAGAGTAGGGAGAGTAAGTAGTGTGGAGAGTAACAAAAAGGATAGTGTGGGACTACAACCTAAAACAAGATATAGAAACCTGGATGCCTGAAAGGAGTGCTCAGGGACAGTAGGATAGGTCTAGGAGAATGTCGCCCTCTAGTTGCCAAAGGCAATATAGCAGTAGTAGGGTCTAATGGAAGTAAGACTGTGAGGCAGCATATCTAGGGTTCAGTGAAGGAGAGTGCCAGATATAAACAAAGGATACAAGAGGAGAAGATAGGCTGGTTCTAGGAGCAGGTAGGTGTTGGCTGCTGGCTGTCCTGGCTAGTGGGAGTAAAAATAAAAACCTACAGTATTACACACTGAAATGTCTACAGACAGTGGTTTTAAGGCACATACTTTCTTTTATTAGGTTTATTCCCTTGAGGGGCTGATGCTCAGGGAGAGGGTATGTTCAGTTCCTTAGTGTAGGGAGAAGATGACAGTAATATTTGGTATCAGTTCGCTATTCAGCAGACTGGGCAAATCCTCAAGTTAATACTGTACAGACAGGTTGGGCAGCTGGTAACACAAAGAGAGAGGGAAACAGAGTAGTGAGATAAACAGGGAGTGAAACACACAGTTAAACACACTTAGTAACCATAATAACAAACAGTCTAATGAACATAATCACATACTAGCACTACGGACAATTGTTTTATAACTCTACTATTTATGCCAAGTGTTAATTGCAGAGCTCTAGGCACAATTGCTGCAGTTAAATGCGTAGCAAGATATCCAGACGTAGCTGAGAAATACACAAAGCAACACTAACACAATCAAACATTAAGATGTGCAACACAGTTTGCATAGAACACTACAAGCTAAGGGGAGCAAATTACACAGTTAGTATGAAATTAGACTCTTGATAGATATAGTAATATACATAGGTGCTACATAAACATGGCATACTCTATCTAAAAATAGCTACCAAAGACACTATCAGCATAAATAGGATAAAACCCTCTTAATCCACATAAAAATCACTATCCCTTAGATAAATAGTGCAATGCAATAAACATGCTGCATATATATAGTGTTTAAACAGTTGCAGCATTTATAGAGTGAGTAAGGCACCACCAGTCAGTTAGGACACAAACGATAACACAGGTTATATTCACGCTTCCACTGGTCCGTTACGACCCATAAGGATCAGCTAGGATTATATTCAACACTCCACAAATGTGGAGTAATGTAAGCTAGAACGCTATATATAGTGGTATAGGTGATTATAAGGAATGTTTACCTTACTTAGGTAATCCACCGACAGTTCCCCATTAACACTGTCTTTCAATTGAATGGCATTAGGCTATAATAACGCTAAGACACTGTAGATGATTTAACTTTGTTAGCATGCCTAAAACACAATTAGTTTAAATAGGGAAAAAAACGCCTAATCAACGTCTAAAATCACTACTGCTTGGATAAATAGTACAACGCAATAAACACGTTATTTATATATAGCGCTTAGTTAAGATAAGCAGTACCCAAAACGCTAACATAGCATCAGAGTATCCTACCGGTATCTACACCTCTTCCAATCACTCCACGTGCAGACACGCGTATAGTGTTAGCCAGTAACGGCTGAAGAAATAACACCGCAATGCCCTAATACATACAAACAGTTGCATATGACATTAGATACACTCTTACAGATATATTTGAATGAAAGACTAGGCAGTTATAACAAAGCTTACTTTCACAAAACGTATATACCCCGGTGTCAGGAGCGCACAGCAGCCTTGAGCAAGGGCAAGAAACAAAAGATGGCAGTACAAGGGGTAAGGTGTACTTAAAAGTTAGGTGATGTAATGAGAAAGAAAGGGGTGTGGAGAAGATAGACGAGGGCAGGTGAATACCGGAAGTTAGCTAGTACTAAGACCGTAAGTTAGCTAGTACTATACAATAGGTACAGAGGGTGGGGGGGGGGGACTAGTACCTGTATTGTATTAGGTATATAATACAGCCAGCATGGGTGGGATAGTGACTTGAGGAAGAAGAGTAAGAGGAAGGGGAGAGGGGATAAGGCTAGAAGCAGTGTGATGTATAGCCAAGCAGGATCAGAGAAATATTCAGTGGGATATAGCAGCACAAACAAAGCTACAGTAGGAGTGACCCCTAGGAGAAGGAACAATTAGTAGAGCAGCTTTCTCTTTTGTCTTATTTTTCATAAGGAGGCAAGCTAGTAATAGGGCAATAAAAGACAGAACACCGGTTTATTCATGGCTAAAAGTTAATGATTTCTGAAAGTATGCTAGTACTTTTCACATCTGGGGGAGGGGGGAATAAAGATAAAAAAACAAAGAACAGACACCAATTAGTGCAAGTGGAAGCACAAGCAACAAAATGCGCCTCAGCATGGCTAACCTCAATTTCAGGATAACTAAGGCCTGTGTTAGGTTTGCCCTGAACCCCCTCCCCAAGAAAAGAAGGTTTAGGGAGAAGTGCAATTTTCAAGATTCGGTCTTCTCCAAATTTTCATTCTTTTTTTTTTGTCTTTTCGGCACTCTCAATAGTGAGCCCAATGGAAGCACCTGCATTTCCTGATAAAATAATAAGGTTAATTAGAATGATATATGATGGATCAGAGGCAAAAATCAAAGTGAGAGGGTTCCTCTCAGATAAATTGTGTCTGAACAGCAGAACTCAGGCAGGGATATCCTCTTTTCCCATTGTTATTGGCATTCTATTTAAAACAATGGGCAGAGAAAATAAAGAACTCAGAAATTCAAGGATATAATTGGTATGGTGTTTAAGAAAAGTTGATTTTATTTGTAGATATTATTTTAAACCTGATGGAACCAAAAAATGGATATCTCAGTTTTGTGGAATATTCTGAGAGAGTTTCTGATTTCTTCGGGATGTAAAATTAATGAAGACAAAACAAAAGCTATAGCTATAAACTATGTATCCACACAGGAACTTGTACAGAAATACCCATACTAATGGAGACATGATAAAATGTAGTATTTAGGATTATGGACTAAAAAGGATTTGGTTATGGCAGCTAAGGATATGTGGGAAGAGACTAACCAAAAGAAAAAAAATGAGAAACTGGTAGCTCTTGCCTGTGGATATGGATATCAAGATACAAGCAGTAAAATGTTTTAGTACCTTTAGTTTTATACACAGGTCAGACATACTTTTATCAGCAAGAGGACAAGTTGTGGACAGTAATTAATAAACAGCTGAAGGATTTTGTTTGGTAGGGGAAGAGGCCAAGAGTTAATTGTTTTACTTACAGTTAGTTTTCCCCCTTTTAGTGTAATTATAAACATTAATGATATAATGTGGAGTACATTCTTTACAGTACACCCACTAGTTTAACAAAGTCAGCAAAAGTCCAGTGTTTTTTGCCACTCTTTCCTTGCAAAACCATATTTCATAAATGTGATAAGATGCCTTATAGTCTTCCATTTAGTCACTAACTTCAGAGTTGCTGGTCTTCATCCTGTTCATCTCCATCTCTCAACACCAGACTCTGGTTTAAGTTTATGGTACTACTGAACAATTTTGCTCTTATTTTATTAGTATTTGTATAAAACATCTTATGATATTAACTGCATGTTATATACAGTAAAATAGTTTAGTGTGTGTAGTTGAGGATACTTTAAATGTGTGTGTGGGGGTCTTTTCAATGACTATTGTGTGTGTTAAAACTATTAAAATAAACAAGCACTTTTTTGGTTATAAGAAATATACATTTTACAATAATAATAAGAGGAAAAAAGTCTGGATAAAAGCAAGTTTAATATTATATGTTATGATCTTGGGCTGCTGGGTTGGGGTGGGGTATAAAAGTACACTGATTATATGTAAAATTAGGATATTTCCTCTTTTTATTTTACAAGGGTAAATAAAAGACAAAATGAGGAAAGCCATGAAAATGTTAAGCTTCTTACAATAGCAAAGATATCAACTTGCTTGTTTACCACACTGGCAAATGTTCAGTGGAGTGCAGATGTCTGCAGCTGATGGCAGCTGGGCTTTTTCCATGGAGACAAGCCGCCTACAGGTGCAAACAGTTAGTCTTGAGAAGTCTGAGTATTCTTTGCTGAGGGAAAAAACTAAATTTAAAGGTACAATGGTAAGCAGTTTAGTGAAAAAATTAAGTTTTGAAATTATGGGAAGTGAATAAGAGGCAACAACCTCACTAGCAGCCTTAATATCTTAATGCAGTTAATAGAACAGTGTACAATTTAGTTTTACTTAAAGATAGCCAGTGCACTTTTTCTTTGGGCTAAAAGTTAATGTTTTCTGAAAGCATGTAGCTGTTTTTCATATCTGGGAAGAGATGAGAGATAAGAAAAGAACAAACAGAAAGCTGTGGGAGCTTCGGCTGTAGAATGCTCTTTTACCACGGGTAAGCTTAGTTTTAGGTTAGATAATGCCTGTAGGTATAGCCATCAATTTGGGAGAAATGTTTCCTTCTGGAGAGTTAAACTTCATGTTCTGAAGATGTACATACTTTTCTGTGTTTGTTCCGAGTTAATAGGGGATGGAGTACTTTGTATTTTGTTTTTTGAGAGTTTTTATTAAAACAAAAAGTCTTAAAAATGTGACTTCAGTTCAAATGGAGATGAGAAGAAGCAACTGTACAAAAGATCAGCCTGCCAAACATTAGTATATGCATGTAACACAAACACTGGAAATACACATTAAAAAAAATGTCATGTATAATAGGTGGGAACAATAACTTTTTATCATGGTGGCTATGACATTCATTTTATCCAGGAATGTGATGTAAAAAATGCAGAGTGCAAATAGCAATACTACAGGAGACACGTTGGGAAAGAAATGAGCATGTGAATTTGACTGAGGATTTCAGAATGGATATTCAGAATATAAGGGTCAGAGGAAAAGGGGAGCAATTATACTAATTGCTATAGGGACTCCAATACTGATAGATGGGGGGGACAAAGATGGCAGACTTGTGGCAGCAAAGAGCTCTTTGCAAAGGAGAAGGATTACAATTGCATGTACTTATATTCCACCAAAAAGTACTATTATGGAGCTTAGGAAATTTTGGGGAGAAATAATCAGCTTTCAGCATGGACTATTATTTACAGGTGGTGACTGAAAGTTGATTTGCAATAGTAAGGATGTATAAGGGGGACCTAGAAGGGACAATATAAGAAATGAGGGTAGATTTCAGAAGAAATATATAAAAAAGTTTGGTATCATTCCCCAAGCTACAATAACTGGGTCAGACTAGAAAGAAAATAGAAGTTATGTTCTTACCATAACGTTCCATGTTAGTTGTCTTCTTCTCGCCTTCTTCTTGCTGGATGGGTTCGGAGCCGACCTCGGCTCCGACTCGGCCACTCTAAAGCTCGAGAGTTGGTTCCACCGGCTCGAGGCTCCCCTTATATCCCACAATGCTAGGCGAGAGTTACCTCAGATCTCGTTTGTAAGCTAACCCCAGCTTATAATAGTAACAGAATAACTATAAAAAGAGTCCACCTCTAACAGGGAGAAAGAAGGGTGACCTACATCCTGATTCAAGAAATATGCAAAGCAGCATATGCCTAAGTAAAGAGGTGGTAGAAAGAGAGGTCACAATCACAACTCCTCTAGGTCTGTCCAGGCCAGGGGAAGGAGGGTGGGGCCTTAAGAAGAAGGCGAGAAGAAGACAACTAACATGGAACGTTATGGTAAGAACATAACTTCTATATGTTAAGTTGTCTATCTCGCCTTCATTCTTGCTGGATGGGACCGCGTCCCTAGCACCTTGTCCCGGGTGGCCTAACGGAACAGACTCCTGAGAACAGTGGAACCAAAGTTAGCTCTATGCCTAGAAGCTAAATCCAACTTATAATGAGAAATGAAAGTGTGAGGAGTAGCCCAAGTAGCCGCTGCACAAATGGTGTCAATAGGCAGTCTGTCTTGGAAGGCTATAGAAGTAGCCAAAGCTCTGGTAGAATGGGCTTTAGGTTTGTTAGGCAGCTTTTGGTGTCTAATTTCATAAACAAGGGAAATCAGAGATGTTAGCCATCTAGATAATGATACCTTTGAAACTGAAAGTCCCTTTCTGCCTTCTGCATAGGAGACAAACAGCTGGTCAGATTTTCTGAATTGTTTTGTTCTATCCAAATAGTACCTTAACTGACGATGAACATCTAGCCAGTGTAATTTTTGTTCAGACCTATTGGAATATTCTGGAAAAAACACAGGGAGGTCAATGCTTTGATTTAGATTAGACGTCGAGGCTACCTTAGGCAAAAAGGACGGGTTGGTTCGTAAGGATTCTCTGTCCTTATGGAACAACAGATAAGGAGGTCGACAGCTGAGTGCATGAAGTTCCGAAACTCTTCTAGCTGAAGTAATAGCTACCAGAAAGAGAGTTTTCCATGATAGCAATTTTAAAGAACAGGAGGCTGCAGGTTCGAAAGGGGAAAGAATTAAAGAACTAAGAACTAAATTTAGGTCCCAAGGAGGAGGAGGATTTCTTATAGGAGGTCTGAGTAGAAAAACTCCTTTCAAAAAGGTTTTGCAAAGCTTGTGGGACATTATGGCAGACTCTGAAATACCCACATGAAAGTTAGAAATAGCTGCCAATTGAACTTTAAGAGTAGAAGGAGATGAACCTGCATGGAAGAGTTCAGCTAGAAAATCAAGGACCATTTGGATGGAAGCAGTGAAAGGATCTATGTCCCTTCCTTGAGCCCAATATGTGAAGCGTTTCCACTTACTCAAATATATCTTCGAGTGGAAGATTTATGGGAAGCTATCAAAATATCTCGAACAGAGTGAGATAATTGAGGAAGCCTGGCTAAGGTTGGAACTGGAGGAACCAAGCAGTGAGGTTCAGAGGGAAGGGAGCGATGAAACTGACCCGACTGATGGATCAAAAGATCTGGAGCTAGGTCCAGATGCCAAGGTCGCTCAACAGGAAATGATGTAGAAAGGGGAACCAAACCTGTCGAGGCCAATAAGGAGCAATGAGGATCAACGAGGCCTTCTGAGCGATAGCTTTCTGTATCACTTGAGAGATTAGTGGGAAGGAGGAAATGCATACAGAAGTCCCCGGGGCCAAACTTGGACTAGGCGTCTCTGCTGGGCTGGCCTGGTAAAGGGAATAGTGTGAAATAATCTCTGCACTTGCTGTTTTGGGAGTAGCAAAAGGTCGCAGCAAGGCTGACCCCACTTGAGAAAAATTTCTCTCACAACAGAGTCTTTCAGAGACCACTTGTGAGGCATGAGGATAGCTCTGCTCAACTTGTCCGCGATTTGATTGGACTTCCCGGGGATGTGCGTTGCTATCAGAAAACGCTGAGAAGAAATCGCCCATTGCCACAGTCTGAGTGCTTCTCGACACAGGGGTAGGACCTGGTTCCGCCTTGTTTGTTGATATACCACACTACAGACATGTTGTCTGTCTGGATTGCAATCGTTCCCAAAGGAAGAGAGTCTTGAAGGGCTTGCAACGCTAAAAGCACTGCTCTCATCTCCAGAACATTTATGTGCAAGTGGCATTCATCTGGTTGCCATGTGCCCTGGACAGTCCTGCCCTGATAATGCCCCCCCCCCCCCCCGATCAGGGAGGCGTCCGTTGTCAGAGTAGCAACCGGAGGGGAAGGAACAAAGGGTCTTCCCAATAAGAGCTGAGGGGAAGACATCCACCACAGGAGATGATTTCTGCATGTCTGCGTAATCATAATGGTGTGGGACATCGGAAGTTGCTGGAATGACCATTGTGTAAAGAGCATCCATTGAAGGATTCTCATGTGGAATCTGGCTAATGGAAGCAGAGGTATGGCAGCCGCCATAATTCCCAACACTTTCAGAACTAACCTGGCTTTGATTCTGTTGTTGCTGAAGAGGAATGAGACCAGTTTGTGTATGTCTGCTATAATCTGATCTGTTAGTCTCGCAGACATGTCGACTGTGTCTATATTTGCGCCTATGAAGGTAATAGTACGACAAGGCGACAAAACAGACTTTTCGCAATTTATTGAAATGCCTAACTTTTGACAAATGCGAAAGGTGTAATCCCTGGCCCTTAGAAGAAGATGCTTGGTGGGAGCTGTGAGGAGCCAGTCGTCCAAATATGGAAACACCTGGAATCCTTGTCGTCTCAGGTGAGAAGCTACCACTGCCATGCATTTGGTAAACACCCGGGGGGCAGTGGTGAGACCAAAGGGCAGGGCCCTGAATTGAAAATGACTGGTTCCCGGCCTGAAGCGGAGGAAACTTCTGGAGCGTCTGTTCATTTTTATGTGATAGTACGTATCCTGAAGGTCTATAGAGCACATCCAGTTTCCTTTTCCCAATAGGGGAAGGATGGACTGCAGCGTGACCATCCGAAATCTTGTTTTCTTGACTGATCTGTTCAAGATACTGAGATCCAAAATTGGTCTCCAGTCCCCTGTTTTCTTTGGAACTAAAAAGAACCTTGAGTAGATTCCGGATCCTTGCTGGTCTGCTGGAACTGGCTGAATTGCTCTTTTCGCCAGCAGCTTTGAAATTTCCAAAGCCGCTAGATCCCTTTCAGCCCGTGGAACATCTGGAAGGATTTTTGATTGGTTTGGAGTGCGAAGAAAGGGAATGGAATAGCCTTCGGAAATGATGGACTGTACCCATTTGTCTTGAGTCAGGGATAGCCAGGCTTCTGGGTACAGTGACAATCTTCCCCCGACTGCCTCCGAAGATGGGCAGTCGGGCAACACCTCAGGGATGCTGAAAAGGCTTATCAGAGAAGGCTTCTCGATTGCCCTGGTTCTGCGGACCCCCCCTGCCTCTAGGGCCGTCTACCATTGTTATTCCCGCCTCTGCCTCTGGCGGGGAACCGACTCTGTCGTCAGGCGAAGACCCTTGAGATTGTTTATGGAACCACATTTTTCCACTTTTCTGACCCTTGGGGTAAGGCCTAGAAGGAGTAGAAAAACGGACTCCGACGGCAGAAAGAGTCTTGCCATCAGTCTCGCACCTAGTCAAGGTTTCTTTCACTTGAGGACCAAAGAGAGATGATCCATCAAATGGGGAATTAGTGAAAGACGTTTTAAAGGGGTCCGCAAAGTTGCATAGCCGCATCCAGGCATGCCTACGTAAGGCCACACCTGTCCCTGCGGCCCTGCTCGCTCCATCAGCCACATAAGAAAGGAGGCGCATGGAGGAGTTGGCTATGGAGTTCAGGGTAGCCAGCTGAGTGTTCATCTTATCTTGAAAACCCGCAGCCGTAGGATCCTTCAACATGTCACTCGCTTCTTTGATCAAGTCCCTTTGAAGACGAGTAAAATGGCATAGGTAGTTCAACGAACGCATTGCAAATGTCGCTGACGAGAACATCCGCTTCCCGTACCTGTCCATGGACCTAGATTCCTTGTTAGGTGGATGGACAGGCACTGAAGGATCAGCTAGTTCCTTCTTAGTGGCAGCAGCAACCACCATAGCATCCACAGAAACTCCTTTTGACAAAAACTGTTTATCTGCTGGTGCTGTTATGAATTTTGAGGGTCTCCTGGGAGTGGGGTCCACCGAATCAGGAGCCATCAATGCCTTTTTTGCTATCACCTGCATGAGGGGGTCAAAGGGGGGAGACACCCAGGAGGTGGATGGACGAGAGCCAAACGCCTCAAGGTACATAGATTCATCCTCCGAAGGGTTGAGGGCTGGCCAATTTCCCCTCTGCTTAAGGATCTCCAGAATGTCTGCAAAGGAGACATCTTCAGAAGGGGAAAGGGGGGAACCCTCGGAATCCTCTAAATCTGTGTCAGAGGTGACGGACTCAGGTGAGTCTATGTGTTTCCTCTTACACTTTCTCTTCCGAGGGGGCTCTTCTGCCAAAACAGGAGAGGCCTCGGAAGAGGATGAGATCCCCGCGGGGGATTCCTGAGGAGCTGGCTCTCTGCGGTCTGGGATGAGGGAGTGAGTCGACTTGACCTGAGGCAATCAAGAGGGGGGGCGGACGGAGCCGACTGTGGGGTAGAACCAGGTTCTAACACACTCCGCATGACCTCGAACGCACCCCTGTCAGGCAGAGCCAGAGGTCCCCGCTCGAAAGCTAAAACCTCCTCGGCACCGACAGTGATGGCTCCGAGGCCGATGTCGGAGCCGAACTTACCAGCGCCGAAGCACCGAGAGGGAGAGCGGGGTCGGACAATGGTCCGATGCCACTCACCCCCTCGGAGCCGACAATGGAAGTCCGGCCGAGATTCTTCCAAGGAAGAAATCGGAGCAGACGATGGAGCCGAAGACAATTGTATCGGCTCCGACGCTACCACAGTCTCGGTTCCGAAACGACCCGGCTCCGAGCTCAACGGAGTCGGAGGAGGAACATATTGATGGACAGGGGCAGGCATCGACTGATGAGTCGGGCTCTGAAGCATCTGGGCCAGTGCCTCGGACTTAAGAAGTCGACTCACTACCCTCTGAAGGTCATGATCCGACAGCCTCGATGACCTAGAGGAATGAGACTTATGGCTCCGTTCAGACAGCAGAGGAGATGCTGGAGCCGAATGAACGGAGCCAAGGGATGGTGACCTAGATCTCTTCCTAGATGTCGGCTCCGAAGGTCTGGTCGGAGCCGACAAGGGAATTTCTAATACCCGGCTCCAGCCGGAGCCGAGGGAACCACAGAAACTGAGACTCATCGGCTCCAGCCGGAGCCGATGTAGATTGAGGTTTAGTAGCCTTAGGTCTCGGCTCAGAGGCTGGAGCCGAGGACCTAGAAGCCTTGGAGGGCTTCCCAGAGACAGAAAGGGAATCCTCAGGCTTGAGTAAACCTCTTAGGATCAATTTGTTCTTTCTTTCCTGCAGGACCCTGGGACTGAAGCCGTGGCATACAGCACAGGAGTCCTGCAGGTGCAAAGGCCCCAGTAGACACAAGAAGTGTGACCGTCTGTCAGAGACATTTTCTGACAGCACGCATCACACTTCTTGAAGCCTGAGACCTTTGTGTCTTTAGACATCTTAGAAAGAAAGTGTAATCACACACACCCAGTCAAACACACTGATTATACCCTATTTTATTTTTACACTCAAAAATTAAAACAACTATCAAGGTTTTAAGTTAAGAGAAACAACACACACACACCACTAGGGAATGGGGAAAAAGGCCAGAAGGCCCGAGAGAAGAACTTATAAGTTCTTGTGGGGAAGAAACGGGATTTTAAAGAAAAAGGTGAGAGAATTCCACTAAACTAAGGGAAACAAGAGTTAGAATTAAAAATAAAGGGGTTTAAGTACACTAACTTACTGAAAGTTTACTTACCAAGAAGCCGGTAGAAAACCAACACCTCGATCGCTGTAGCGGCAAACGAGATCTGAGGTAACTCTCGCCTAGCATTGTGGGATATAAGGGGAGCCTCGAGCCGGTGGAACCAACTCTCGAGCTTTAGAGTGGCCGAGTCGGAGCCGAGGTCGGCTCCGAACCCATCCAGCAAGAATGAAGGCGAGATAGACAACTTAACATTTATATTTCACAGGAACATGTGCATTTAATTAAAAGCTTTATCACACATATAATAACTATTTCTGATCATGCACTAATAAAAAAACTCAGATAAAAATGCAGGGTAATGAAGTAAAAATAAGACACTAGCACTTTCCCACCTATCTGCACCTCTCAACCTCTTAGAGCAAGAAATCCGGACAAAGCCATAAATAAAAGTGGGACAAAAGTCCAAAAATAGGGAACTTTTTTTTTTAAATATTGCTCTTACAAACTTATAAAGTTGAGAGAATAACAGGTTTTACATTTGTACATTATTTTCTGAAGGGTATAAAGTCTGAAACTTAAATGTCTTCATTATTTTCTAACTTCAGTCTTTAATAATTTGCCTCTAATTTGCCAGAAAACCACAAATTTATGAAACACTGACCAAAAATATGAGGCAAAAATCTGCAGACACTGTGAAAATCTATACAGTTGAGAGGTATGCACCTAGCTGTTAAAAAAAAGAGAGGAATTTAAGGAATGGGCAATGGAAATTACTCAAGAGTAATTAGAAAAGATAGAGATATCTTTAGAGTTATTGCTAGTAGCTGGAAAAAATTAAAATGGAGTTTAAAATAGTGTAGAAATAGAGAGATATGGTTAAGTCCATCCATCCTACCATCCTCAACCCCTTTTTCCCATTTTGCACATGGGGTCGGGGTGTCACTTCAGCAGTGACAATCATCTCGAGCCAAGGTTTACACCGCCGGGTGGCTAGCCCTGCTGCGGTAGTTCATTCATACCACTCATTCACACACATACTCTCACCTACAGCCAGTTTAGAGTGTCCAATCCACCTACTTTACAAGGGTTGACAAAGGTTAACATATTGCAGAATAGGGGGGATCGTTCATAATAAAGAGGAGCAAATGCAGTGTTAAAGAGAATATAAGGGAGTATCTGAATAATATGCACGAGCTTAGAAAGACTGCAGCTATTTTTTCTAACTCCAGATCAAAAAACTTTTAGCACATGACTTAGGCAACAGAATGTTGAAAGGATTGTCTCCAAATATAGGAAACCTAAAAACAGAAAAATAACCTGAGATCTTGTAAAGGTTTTAGCGATATTCCAGAAATTGTATGAAAATCTGTATAAAGCAGAGAAATGTAGAAATCAAGAAAGAGTTCACATGGAAATATTTAATGAAGACTTAGTTATGTCAAGGCTAGTTGTAAACAAGTCTAAACAACTAACAGTTAAGACAGGAAACGATCAGATAAAAACAGTGATGTATAATCAATCTTCTGTAAAATCACAGGGAACAGATGGTATTTCTGTGGAAGTTTGGAAATTATGAGGGAAGAAAGTGATAAAGATCTGGAAGATTTTTTGTTCAATGGTGTTTTAAAAGGAGAGGGAAGCACCAACATCTTAGAAGAAAGCTGTGGTGGCTGTGTTACCTAAAAGTGGTAAAGACCCTTCAGACCCAGCTTCATATAGACCCATTTCAATTTTTAAACAATGATTATAATATGTCTACACTAGGTAAGGAATGGCAAAAGTGTTGCCAAAATTGATAGATATGGATTAGTGTGGTTTTGTGACGGAAGGCAAACATTTGACAACAATAACAGAACAATGATAACCTAGAGGGAAGCAGAATGTAAGAAATACCTCTGTTACTGGTGGATCTTGATGCAGAGAAGGCATCTGACAAAGTAAGCTGGGATTTTATGTGTAGGGAACTGGAAGCATTTGCATTTCCTGATACAATAATAAGGCTAATTAGATGGATACATGAAGGATCACAGAGACAAGAATTAAAGTGGGAGGGTTACTCTCAGAAAAGCTGTGTTTGAACAGAGGAACCAGGCAGGTGTGTCCCGTTTCCTCTGTATTTGCTTTACATTTAGAGTCACTGGCAAAATAATAATAATAATAATCTCAGAAACTGAAGGATATAATTGGTACTGTAATCAAGAAAAGTTGGCTTAGTTTGCAGATGATATTACTTTGTACCTGATAAATTCAGAAAAGGGCATCTCAGTGTTGCAGAACATTTTGAGACCGTTTCAGGTCTTTTCAGGATATAAAATTAATGAAGATAAAACAAAGGCTATAGGCTTTAATTATGTACCCACACAGGAACTGGTTCACTGATACCCAGACTTATAGGGACATGATAAGATGGAGTATTTAGGTGTATGGATTAAAAAGCCTTCTGTTATGGCAGCTAAGGATATGTGGGAGGACACTAAAAAAAATAATACAAAAATTAAGAAACTGCAAACTCTTTTTTTATGGATATGGATAGTAAGATACAAGCAGTGAAAATGTTTTTAGTCCCTTTAGTCTTTTATATTTTATTTATTTATTTATTTACATTTGTTGACTGGGAGTGTCCGACTGGACATAGGTCCATTTTCAGCAGAGGCCCGGGGAGAAAAGCTCCACAGTTAATTTATACAGACAGTAGTTACATTGGATTTACATAGCAATTAACAATTTGATCAACATAGCAATTAAAAATTACAAACATAGTTACAGATGAAGAACATAGCACATAAGTAGACAACTAGAATCTTTATCATCTGCAAAGTACATAACAGACATTAACAATTGTTACAATAAGAAGTTCCTGCTGTATAATAAGGAGTTAGGCTTATGAGCATCCGAGCTTGCTATAATCAAGGCAGTTAGTGGGGTGGAAAGAAAGGTAGTGGGTGGATGGGGTGGGTGATATTAGAGGGGGAGTTGCAAGGGCATAGCCAGCATGTTTTTAGGTGCGCATTTAGTAAAGTTTTGAAGTGGGTACATGATGGTACAGAGGTAATTGTGGTTGGGAGGGAGTTCCATAATTTGGCTGTGGTGCAAGAGGACAGTGCTTCTCCAGCAGAGTTATTGGCTTTAGTGACTTGTAAGTGATTTTTGTTGCTGGATCTTACTGGTCTGGTGGTGCGATAGGGTTGGAGTAGTTTCTGGAGGGATGGGACTTTTAGTGGATGGTTTACTAGTTTGTGGGCGAGTGTGAGTATATATCATTGAAGGAGGTGAGGGAGTTCAAGCCAGCCCAGTTCAGCAAGGGACAGACAGTGGTGACTACAGTGGGATGCCCCTGTGGCGAATTTGGCAATTTTGTTGTAGCAGGTCTCGAGCTTGTTTAGATCACATTGCCTTAAGTTGGTATATATTGGAGAGGCATAAAGTAGGGTGGAGATAAGGTGGTAATTTGCTACTGAAATCTTTGCAGCTTTTGTGCTTATTTCTGTATAACGCTCCTAGTTTTTTGTGGACTTTGTTATGGTCATGGATATGTGAATGCCAAATTTTAGTTTATTGTCTATTTCAGCTTCTAGCAATTTGGTGTGTTCTGTTTGGTGTATAGTGGTGTCTTTTGCAGTGATGTTAAAGTGAGAGTTGTTCTGAGTATGTTTGGTGGGTTGGAAGATGAAGTAGTTTAGTTTTGTTTGGGTTGAATATTAATTGGGCATCAGATAACCAAGTTCAACAGAGGAAAAGGCTTCCTGTGTGACTTTTTGCAGTTTGGGTAGGGACTGGGCTGAGCAGATGATGGTTGAGTCATCTGCGTATTGTATGAGTGGGCCATGTATGGTGGCAGAGGCTAGATTATTGGTGAAAACAGAGAAGAGTAGGGGTCCAAGGATGGATCCTTGGGGAACTCCTATAGAGACAGGTAGTTGGGGAGATATGTCATTCTGCCATACAACGGATTGTTGGCGGTCAGACAGGTAACTCTGAAACCAGTTGGTGACTGATTGAGAGAAGGATAGGTTACTGAGGACAGAGATGAGTTGTTTGTGTGGGACCATGTCAAATGCCTTAGAGAGGTCTAGGAAAGTAGCAGAGAAGAGATAGCCATTGTTTTTATGCTGAAGGATAGTGTTAGTAAAGAAGAATAAGGCAGTGGTGGTGCTATGGTTTGGTCGGAAACCATGTTGAGTACTGGAAAGGAGGTTGTTAGTAAGGAGGTAGTCTGAGACCTGAGAGTGTATGCATCTCTCTAGTATTTTGGAGAGTGGAGAGAGAATAGCTATGGGGCAGTAACTGGTTAGTTCTGTGGAGGGGCTGCCTTTGTGGGGGGGAATTATATGTGATACTTTCCATAGTGTGGGAATGTAACTTTCTGAGAGAGGGGTCTGACAAGAGTATATGGGCTAGGTATTCTTTTATCAACCTGATAAGAAGTTGTGGACAATAATTAATAAAGAACTGAAGGAATTTATCTATGAGCGAAAGAAGGCAAAAGTTAAGTGGAATAAGCTCATTCTTCCAAAAGAGCAAGGTGGTTTAGGTTTACCTGATTTGAAGGGATACTTCAGTGCTACACAGTTAAAGTACATATACCTAACACAAGCAGAAGGTTATAATTCAAAGTGGAAAGGGATGATGATGAAGCAAAGGGGAAATTCAAGAAACAGAGAAGGAGTGGAATTTTAAAAGCAGATCCTGAAGGAGAATAACAATAATGCAGACTATTACATTCATAAAGTGGTAGAAATTATTCTAAGAACTAAGCCAATATGACAATGGAAAAAGGAGATTTTGCCACTATGGATGACTGCAGATAGGGGTACAGAAAATAGGCAAGAAGGGGCTGGAATGTACTGGAGGAAACTTGGCAAAGGAACAAATACATTGGGAGCAAATAACTCAAGCAGGAAAGGTAATGAAATGGTATGAGACCAAGAAGACATTTGGATTGTAGACTACAGACTGCCTTCCCTACCAGGGCTTGGTGTCAGAGTACAGGCGAACAGAAAGGGACAGGGGAATTTTACGTGAAAGACCTGCTTTGTAGAGTTTTTAGTTGAATTTTAAACAGAAGCAACTGTTAAAAAGGGATACTTAGTAGGACATGCACAACACTGCAAGACAACCAATAATTTATGTAATGTTACTTAGGTTATATGAGATATATATATATATATATATATATATATATATATATATATATATATATATATATATATATAGAGAGAGAGAGAGAGCAATAAATGTGAAGTATAATGTTTATAAATGTGAACTTGTTAATACAGTTTGATTACTTTTATATAAATGTAAATTTCCTATGTCACAAGTGATAA
Organism: Protopterus annectens; assembly: GCF_019279795.1. Classification (NCBI taxonomy): domain Eukaryota; kingdom Metazoa; phylum Chordata; order Ceratodontiformes; family Protopteridae; genus Protopterus; species Protopterus annectens. Next base: position 245,104,296 of record NC_056750.1, read on the forward strand.
TTCAATAAAGGTGTTTGAAAAAAATTGCACGACAACACCAAGAATCAATCAGAGAAGATTGGAAGAGAGACTGGAAAAGTAATTTACAAGAAAACATTAATACGACATACGTATGACTTCTAAGTATGCAACTAAGTCCAGTAGGTTTAGGATCTTTACTTGGAAGTGTTTGTGGAGGGATTTTTATACCCCAAGCAGACTTCAAAGAATTTTTTTTCCTCAGGTAGATAGCAAATGTTGGAGGCATGATGGGGAAGAAAGAGGTAAGTGGAAACATAAGTTTTAGGAGTGCCATGAGTTGGTAGTTTTTAAAAATTCCCTACAGAGTACTCTATCAGGTATACTGGGTGTGCAAATGGCTGTAAGCAAGGAAAAAAGAAGTTATGTCTTAACATAACGTTCCATCTGTGTTGTTGATCTTCATTCATTCATTACTGATGGGTTATCGGTTCAGTCCTTGGAACCAAACCAGTCTCATCCCAAGCTCGCTTCAGCCAAAAACTCTCGAGCCAAGATCCTACCCAGAATGCTCTGCTCCCTGTTACCTCAGATCAAGTTTGCAAGTTGACAGACAAAAGTATAGGCTACCTCTGGTCATAACAGACCTACAATGATGGAAAAAGGGAGCATATGCGATCAACCAGGAACCTCTGGAGGGGGACGGAGGGCGGGAAGTAATGAATGATTGAAGATCAACAACACAGATGGAACGTTATGGTAAGACATAACTTCTTTATCTGATGTTTATCATCGTTCATTCCTTACTGATGGGGCAGAGTCCTCAGCTACCTGTATCCCTGGGCAGCCCTCATGGAAGGTCATTCCTGAGCACCATGGAACTAAAAAAAGCTCTTCCTCTGGAGGCCAAGTCCAATTTGTAATGAGAATAAAGGTATGGGGTTTGGCCCAAGTCACAGCTGAGCAAATGTCATTGAGGGAAGCCCTAGCATGGAAAGCTGCTGAAGTCACCACAGACTGTGTAGAATGGGCTTTCACTTTGTGAAGCATGGTGATGCTGTTCTTGTTGTAGATGAAGGTAATGCAATTTCTCAACCATGACGCTAATGTAACTTTAGAGACAGGATGATCTAGCCTTAGTCCAGAAAGGCCAGAAATAGCTGGTCTGATTTATGGGTAGATTTTGTTCTGTCCAGGCAAAAACGTATTTATCTGTGAACATCTAGGGAGTGCAGGCAATACTCTCCCTTGCTAGAATGATTAGGAAAAAATACTGGGAGGTCAATAGACTGGTTGACAGACCACTCTCATAGGAGACTCATAGGTTAGTACTAAGCTAACTGCTCTTGCGAGCCATTTTAAGCCTAAATCCTTCTTGTGAGAGAAGGACTTGCCCCTTGTGTTTGTAAGGTAAACACCTTAACCATTAGGCTACCCTCCCAACCCTCTGACACCATGTTTGATAAAAAGGAAGAATTAGTTCTCAGTGATACTCTATCCTTATGGAAAATAAGGTAGGGACATTTGATGCATAAGGCTTGAAGTTCTGACAGACATCTTGCCGATGTGATTGCAACCAGAAACAAAGTTTTCCAAGAGAGATACTTTAAGTCACATGAAGACGCAGGTTCAAAGGGGGGAGCTGTTAGGGCTTGTAGAACCAAGGCCAAAACTCAAGGTTGTACAGGTTCTCTAAAGGGAGGTTTTAGGTGAAAAACGCCCTTTAAGAAAGTCTTGCAGATTCTTGTGTGACATGAGTGAAGAGTCCTGAAAGCCAATGTGGAAATTAGAAATGGCAGCTAAATGAGCACAAATAGGTAGAGGCTGACACCCCAGATTGAAAAAGATCTGATAACCAATCTAATACCACCGAAACTGGGGCTGACAAGGGGTCCAACTGTTTGGTTGATGTCCATAATGTAAACCTTTTCCATTTGCTGAGATAGATTAGCCTGGTGGATCATTTATGAGATGCAGTAAAAATATTGCACACCGGGGAAGAGAGGTTATCCTGCCTGGCAATCATAGGAAGTGGAGAAACCAAGCTGTCAGCTTCAGGTTTGTTAGACTGGGGAGAGACAGACCCTGCGGATGGGAGATCAATGTTGGGAATGGACTGAGTATCCATGGTTGATCTAGCAGGTGAGCCCAGAGGAAGGGGAACCAAACTTGTCAAGGCCAATATGGAGCAATGAGGATCACTTTGCTCTTCAACTGCCGTGCTTTCTTCAGAAATTGGGAGATGAGGGGTAGAGGAGGATAAGCATAAAGCAGACCCGAGGGCAAAGCATGGACTACAGCATCTCTCGGTGACTGTCCCTGAGGGGGGGATCAGGGAAAAATAGCTGCTGCACTTGTAGTTGATTGGGGAGACTAATAGGTCGCAGCACGGATAGCCCCAGCAGTTGAAAATTTTTGCCGCTATCAGAGGATTGAGGGACCACTCGTGAGGTTGTAGAATGCACCTGCTCTATTTGTCCACTATCATGTTGGAGCTCCAGGGAATGTGCATTGCAATCAGAAAGCACTTGGAAGCTATCGCCCACTGCGATATTCTCAAGGCCTCTCGGCATAACGGATAAGATCTGCTGCCTCCTTGCTTGTTGATGTACCAGACCGCTGACATGTTGTCTGACTGGATCACAATAGTTGACGGAAGGATCGAGTGGAACGCTTGCAACGCTAATAGCACCGCCCTCAGTTCCAGGATATTAATATCCAAATGGGCCTCTGTCATAGCCCCTCACTCCATCAGGGAGGCATCCGTTGTCACAGTGGCTTTCGGCTGATGGGGGCTGAAGGGGCAAGACCATTGTTTGGGATTTCAAGACATCCATCAGAGCAAATCTTGCTTGCATCTCTGAGTTACACTTATCTGAAAGGACAAAGAATGTTGTAGAGGGTACCACTGATTGAGAAGTAGCCACTGAAGAAGTCTCATGTGGAATCTGGCCAGAGGAACAATGGTGATTGAAGCTGCCATCGACCCCAAGAGTTGGGAGTATGGACCGAGCAGAGGATTTGTGGTAACAGATTAGTGGCTGAACCTTTTGTCTTATTCTTTGAAGTCTGTGATTTGGAAGAGATGCTGTGCAATTCCTCATGTCCAACAGAAGCCCGATGAATTCTAAAGATTGTGCCAGGTTCGTGTTGGACTTCTCCCAGTTTATAGTAATTCCTAGGAACTGAGTTGTGAGAAGAGTGTAGTCTAGGGCTTCTTCCAGTGGACGCTCGGTGGGGGCAGTATGGAGCCAGTCGTCCAGGTAGGGAAACTCCTGGAATCCTTGAAGTCGCAGGTGAGCGATGACCACTGCCATGCATTTGGTTAACACTCTGGAGGCTATAGAGAGACCGAAGGGCAGTGCTCAAAATTGATAGTGACTGGCTCCTAAGCGAAAGTGGAGGTATCCTCTTGAGCGTTTGTCCATTTTTCTATGGTAATACACATCTTGAAGATCTACAGAGCACATTCAATCATCTTCTTCCAGAAGAAAAAGGATAGACTGAACTGTGACCTTCCAGAATTTCTCTGTTTTTACAAATTTGTTTAGTCTGTTGAGATCCAGAATCAGTTTCCAGTCCCCTGTCTTTTTTTGGCACTAAAAAGAACCTTGAGTAAAAACCGGATCCTATCTGGTCTGGGGGGACCATTTGGATGACTCTTTTTTGCAGCAGCTTTCGGATTTCATGTGCTGCTGCTTCCCTTTGACTGGGTGGGACTTCGGGTAAGACTCTGGGTGAGGTGGGACAGAGATGGAAGGGGATTATCCGCTGTACCCAAAAATCGTTATGGTTCACCAGGCAGTGGGGTACAAGGAAAAATTACCCCTGACCGCTTTCAAAGGTGAGCAGTCGGGCAACACTTCAGGAGCGCTGGTAGGGTTGCCCAGAGAAAGAATCTCTGTAACCCCAGTTTTGTGGGTCTCCCCTGCCCTGAAAGGGGTGTCCTCCACTGGAGTTTCCCCCTCTGCCTCTAGGGAAGAACTCGGCACGTGCATCACAGAAAGAGCCCTGTGATTTTCTGTGCCACATCTTCCTGCTCCACTGATTTCTGGAGTAGAATCGCCGGTGGGTTGTCGGACACCAACAGCAGAAAGGGCCTTGCCATCTTGTTCGCACCTTGCCAGCATATCTTTAACTTAGGGCCAAACACTAAGGTAGCCTCGATAGGGGCGTGCATAAAGGAAGCCTTAAAGGAATCCGCAAAGTCACAAAGGTGAATCCAGGCATGACATCTCATGACTATACCTGCGCCTGCTGCTCTAGCCGCTCCATCCATTGCATGTCAAATAAGACGTATGGAAGAATTGGATATCGATTCTAGGGTCACTATCTGAGAAGTTACGTTGTCGAGCACCTCATCAGAAACAGCTCCTGCCAAGGTTTCAGAGAGTTGGTTTATAAGATCCCTCTGAAGCCTTGTAAAGTGTGCCAAGTAGGTCAAGGACCTTACGGAGAAGGTCGATGAAGCAATCACACGCTTCCCGAGTCTATCACCCAGGACTCCTTGCTGGGCAGCTGGACAGTCTGGCTCTCTTCTGTCGTTTGGTTGCAGCCACCACCACCATGGCATCTACTGGAAGACCTTTCGACCAATGGGGATGCTCAGTAGGGGGAGACAAAATCTTGTCAGGTCTCCAAGGTATAGCTTCCAAAGTGTCAGGAACCTTCCATGCTGCTGGACGATGAGCTGGACAAGCTTATCAGCCAGTGGGGTAACCCAGGAGGTAGGGGGCCAGGCACGAAAGTCCTGCAGCAATAAGGATTCCTCTGAGGAAGGGTTGGAGAACTTCCAGTTGCCCCTTTATCTTAGGATCTCAAGGATGTCACCAAAAGACACCATCAGAGGGTGACCGTGGGGACCCTTCCCCATCATCAAAGTCTGTGTCTTCGGTCAAAGACTCCTCAGTGGAGTTCATGTGCTTCCTCTTGCATGAAGCCTTGCAAGGAACTTCCTCAGTGGGGAGCTCTGAGGAAGATTGCAAAGAGGGGGATCTCCTGATGGGGAGAAACCTGAGGCCTTTGTGCCCTGTGTTTGGTGGTTGTGGCTTGTGACAGCTGTGGTACAGAAAGGGGGTGAGTACCCCAACAGGGAGGGTTTGCCAGAGAAGGAAAGTGCCCTCTCCATGGCCTTGAAGGCCAGACCGCCCAAAGAGGGATGGGAGCCTGGAAGAGAGCACAAAAACCTCGGAACCAGGGTCACACCCCACTCCAACGAGCTGACCCCCAGACCAGGAGTCTCAAGAGGACTGTGGAGCCTGAGGGGAGCAGGGTTTTTGGAGGGTGCCATAGAAAAAATTGGTGAGGAACCAAGAATGCCTACCCCCACAGCCTGAGAAGAGCCTGGTGCCCAGTGCCTCCATGGCCACAAGGACGACTCCAGCTCCAAAGTGAGGTCCACTATTTGTGCTGGAGGAAGGGACTTCGATGTTTCCCTGGAAGTCGAAGGAGGAGTGTAAGTTGGAGTCTGTGGAGAAATACAGTCACCTGGAAGAGGGAACGTAGCTTTAGATGGCTGATAGAGACCCCAGGCCACAAGCAACTGGGTGACAAGCCGTAACACATCCTGTTCTGAGAGTCTCCTGGTTGACCTCATAGAGAGACCTGAAGGAGATTCTGGCCTTTCTAAAAAGGGGCTATATCGACTTCCCACAAACAGATCCAAGGAAGGAGAGCATTTAGTCCTTGCTAGTTCATGTGGTTCAGAGCCCAGAATCAAGGGTGTCTGCACCGAGGAGAATGGTGTTGAGGTTATCTGCACCGACAAATGTAGCGCCATAAGTGTCAAGGGTGTCTGCACTGTAAAGGGCGGTGTGGCAAATGTCTGCACTGATGAATACGGTGACGTCGAGGAAGGTGTCTGCACCAATAACAATGGTGCCGAAAGAGACTGCACTGAACCACGTCAGTGCTGAAGGTGTCTGCACCATAAGTACAGTATCCCAGAGGTCGACAGCATTGGCAAGGACAGAGCCAAAGGAGTCTGCACCAATGGTGATGCAGGAGACTGTACCTGTAGAGATGGTGTCAATAAAGGCTGCGACGAAACTGTCGGAGCCGTAGGTGTCTGCACTGGGAACTCTGGTGCTGGTGGCGATAAAGAGGACATAGCTGGAGTAAGAATCAACTTGGCCGGTGCCAAGGTTGGGCCAAAAGGACCACAGATGGCAGCACCCAGCTCGAAATTTTTACCTTTTTGTGAGTCGACTCCTTGCGATCTCCAGAGGGAGATGAAGTGAGTGACCTTGAGGAGGAAGAAGAAGAAGAATGCCTCTTATGGGGTTTAGCAGGAGTGGGTGAGCCCTCAGACCAAGAGACAGCCTCGCAGAAAGGAGTTTTAAGGAGGCCTTTCAGAATTAATTTATTCTTCCTTTCATTTAGAGTCCTGGTAGAAAAATCTCTACAAATCCCACACGGGGGTCCACTGAAAGGTTGGAGACATTCAAGCAATAGACACATAAATCATGGCCATCAGAAAGCGGTAACTTACAGCCACATTCCGTACACTGTTTGAAACCAACACTACTTTTCTTATCCGACATAATGATATGAAGGGAGAAGAACGACAGTAACAAGAAGTTAAGAAAGCTACCCAGAAGGGTAAGAAAGGGAGAGAAGAAGGATTACCAACGATGGTAATGGAGAATTACCTCAAAGCTGAAAAAGGTAAGAAAATGGGAAAAAAACTATAGGGAGAGACTCTTAAAGTTGTGATAGGGTAGGAGTATATAGATAGTAATTGACTGAAAACTTTTTTTTTTTTTAACCCGCGGTGGTGGTGCTGTGGTAGCATTGTCGCCTCACAGTAAGATGCTGTCTGGTTCGATTCTCAGCTAGAGCGTCTTCTGCATGGAGACATGCGTGAATGGGCGTACCTTCTTTGAAGGTTGTGCATCAGGGCTGGTAACTCTGCACATAAAAATCAACTACTAATCATTAGCGGACCAGAGTTCCACTGTGGCGACCCCTAACTGGGAAAAGTTGAAAGACACAACAACAACAATTGACTGAAAACTTTTTAAACACTAACAATAGAAAAACTTCAAAAAATTAGCTGAGAGAGAGTGGCTTGACACAGCTGTACAGCAATGCAGCAAATGAAATATGAGGTAACAGGAAGCAGAGCATTCTGGGTAGGATCTTGGCTCGAGAGTTTTTGACTGACGCGAGCTTGGTATGAGGCTGGCTCGGTTCCGAGGACGGAACCGATAACCCATCAATAATGAATAAATGAAGATTAACAACATCAGATTGATTCTTTAGAGATGAGATACAGGATCCGAATTGCTTAGACATCGTAAGTCCTTATTATGTTTAATTCTGTTATTTGCTGAAAAAGCCATTACTAGAAAATGGAAATCAAAGTCTAAACCAACTGTACTTGAGGTACTGAATATTACAAAAGAGATAAACTACTGGAAGAGGGATCTTTAGAAAAGGGAAGGAGCAAATTACATAGAAATAAATGGAAATTCTGGGAACAATACATGCAAAATAATGTTCAGAAGGAGGGGGAGTGAGGTTTTAAGCAATTTTCGGTAACAGGCTCAAAGGTTGGTACTAGGCTATTGGCCCTAGGGCCTATACAGGCCTAGCCATAACAATTTCCTGGCTATTTCTTCCCACAATATTTACTTCCCTGGACCCCTGTCTAGCAGGGCGACTGATGTGATCCCCTGGGTGAATTTCCTATCTCCCATCCAATCATCGAGGTTCCTTTTGAAGAGGGCCAAAGAGGTGCTCTGCTTGGCATGTATGGGCAGTTATGTTGGACTGAATATAGTAGAAAAGAAAATATATGTGATGTACATTGCATTTAAATGAAAACATGTTAACATGGTTTGATTTCCTTTTTATTAATGTATATTTGAGTATGTCTTAAGTGATAATTTAATAAAGGTGATTAAAAAAACAGATTGGCTATATCCTCAGGGTCTGAGTAGATGATATCATGTACTATTAGCTTGCTGTGCAGTGCTGGGCATTGTTTCTGAGATTTTTATAGTTGTCTTTTGCTTGGGGGTGCTATCTTTACCGCATATTTAGCTCTGATTAATCTGATCAGGAACCAGAGTTCCATGTTAATTTTGAGAGTTACTTTTATTACTGCATGCAGTGAGTTTTCCTCTTGTATTTTATAGCCTGTTTATATTTGGGTTCCACCACAGAGGTTTACTTTAAATTTGGCATTATATTTACTTTGGAGTGGGACAGAAGTATCTATACAGCTACTTGCATGTGAACAGAATTTGTTGGTAAAGGGACTCTGCATTTGCAATGGGGTCTTCAAACTAGGGGGGGGGGGTTGAATTTAGCCAGTTCATCACTCAAGTTTTAGTAGACTAGCCTTCAAATTGTCTCTGAATACCGAGGTATTTGGAGATGCTTTTGGCTTCCGTGTTACAGTGAATATGACTGACTTGTGCTCCGATTTGACTAGGAAGGAAGTTACAATTGGTGTGCTCCAAGTCCAGGATTCAGTCTCCCCTAGTTGGGGGTACAGAATAAATGATCCAAAGAGTTTGTAATTATGAAGTTATGGGATGCATAAGTCTCCCAGTTAATGAAGGGGTAGTTGAAGACACCTAGGAAATGGTGCTTGGTCTAATGCATGGGGATTCCGTACAAGTCATATAGGAAGGGGGCATACAGAGGGTCCTATAGTTAGCTATAATGTGATAAGATTTTTTTTAAATGGTAATTTGGACATGGAAGTGTTCTGGGTTGTTATCCTGTCTGAAGAGCTAGGAGGTCAGATTTTGTTCTACTAATATAGAGACACTGCCACCTTTAGTACCATTGTCTTGTTTGGTGTGCCTGCACACAAGGTATCTATTGGAATTCTGCACTGATGGGGTGCTCTCAATGGTCTTCAACCACATGACCGTGATAATGCATATATCAATGCATTTCAGGGTAAGGAGTTCCTGAGGATGAGGAGTTTTTTGTCATGGCTTTTAGCATTGAGTAGCAATAGCATTATGTTATCCATTAATGTGAAAGCTTTTAAAGACTGACATTGCCTAAAACACACATGGAATGGGTGGACTTCAACTGCTAGTGAGTACTTTACAGCACTTTAATGACCTCAGCAAGACACAAGTTTCAAGATGTAAAAGTGTGTACTGTAGCTAACTGAAAAACAAAAATGGTACATCTAGCTTATGTCTTGCAGGCTGAAACAAAATTCCTTTTGGAAGCAATGGGATCTGAACAGGAAAATTCACGGGGTCTTCATGATCTCTTGCAGGGAAATAAGTGAAAATGAAGAAATTAAAATGTACTGAAATATTTATAGGCACTAAACTACATCCATATTTAATTACATGGTGAAAACAAAGTAAAATATACTATGGCATGGACTTTTACTTTACAAATAATAAACAATGAATGGGGTGAGATGAGTTTACAACTGCACAACAATCATGCTGTGTGAACCTAAACAATCCATTTAATTCTCAGTGGTTCAGGGGAACATATGAAAATATGTATAGGCTGTACTGTGTGGGTCAAAAATACACCTATTTTGACTTTTTTCTCAGTTAACTAAAATGCCTTTAATGTAGCAACCATGCCAGAGCTCTCAACTGCCCTGATTTGGTCTCTTACTTTTGCCCATTTATTCATAACATTTCTGATTTTCTGAATGACTGAGGATAACTGCTGTTCAGCAATGCCAGACTGAGTTTTAAACTTAGTATTCTTCAGAAATGTCTCCTGATGCAAAACGTGCTGTTCTGTTAACTTTCTACGAGAATTAGAGTAATATTTAAAAATTGTCCTTGATTTTGGGCCTTTGTCCAGCATTATTTTTGGTTTTATCTTTATAATTAATTCTTGAGCAAAGAATCTTCAGTATACTGTCAGATTTACTAATTTCATTATTTAAATCATGGAATGCTCAAAGCTAAACATGTATGTTATTTTTTAACATCAACACATCTCAAGTACACATCCAGTTATGTGAGAAACATTTTCTTTTCCATCACCAAGAAAACATTTACTGATTCATCACATCCCTGCTTTAAGTGGATTCAGTTTCTAAACATCACATCACCATTTAGTCAGAAACTGAATCTGAATCTGAATACTATTTCACACATAAGAAACCACTAAATGTTCTTTATCAGATAAAAACAATATGACAACACTGCAAACATTATTTAATGCATCCCAAAATCTAAACAATGATCATATTCAGAACCATTGAACAATTCTGGCTGTGATTTAAAACTGGAAAAAGAAAAAAAAAAAAGATTCACTCAGATGCTGGGCATTTGACAGACTCTACTTTGTCACTAACACTAAGCAAATTTCGAAGTCATAAATTACTGCTATTAATAGCTGTGTCTGTGGATTAACACTATACACACTCTTGAAGCTACTTTGAAATGGAGCATGATTTTTTTGTAAGTATGCTGCTACAAAAGGTTGCTTTAGAACAATGTACAGTAGCCTTGAAGCTTCAATTAAAATACTTACCCCATAAAGGCTGTGAAAAAAAAAAATCCTAAAACACCGGGAAAATGTGGATTTCTTTATACTAACCAGATGCCTGCATTTGCATGACTTACACAGTGCTTCTTCCAGGTAACACAATTCTTGTATTTACATGGATTACAATGCTTCTTCCAGGTAAACAACTGCAAAACTTTCAAGTTTGCATTGAAAAAAATCATGTTCCAATCTCTCTTGCTGCTGCTGAAACTGTTAAAAACAAGCCGAATGCAGCTAATACAATGTATATCTACCATAACATATATATATATATATATATATATATATATATATATATATATATATATATATATATACAAACTTGCATAAATGCAGACAAAGATTATTGATTTACTGATGCAGTAGTGCATTTACTATAAACTGAATATCCTGTAACTACAGCACTTAGTGTCTCTAAAACAAAATATTCCTGATAATATAACAATTATACTATCCACTGGCAATTTCTTCCAGAGGATTACCACTCTCTCATTTAAGCAATATTTCCTTTACCCATTCTATGACTATTTATTACACAGTGAATACTAGTAAATTCCTTGTCAGGCATTCCTTAAAAATTCATTGCCCAGCCCATGCTATCATTAACACATTTTATGGAGCATAGCTGTCGTGTAATAACTCAGCAAATCATTCAAAACTAATAATCTTCTGCCTTTCTTACAACTCATTTTCACAGTGCTATCCTTGGGTAGTTGTTGGTCCAATACATTTGTTTTTTTTTTTTTCAATTTCTTTTAAGTGGCAAAGGAAAAACAGGGTACTATGTGGTCTACATATAAAATTAGTAGTAGGATTACCATATGAATGGGCTGCCACTTCCAAGTTATACTGAACAAAGAGACAATACAAACTTTAGTAACTGACATTTTTATAGTAGTCACAAAGACTCAAATGCATATCTCAGAATACATTGCAGAAAAAGGTGAAACTGTACCCTTAAACATTATCCAAGTAAAAGAGAGTTCTGATGGGAAAATAAAAAAACAGAAAAATACTAAATGGGTCAAGAGGGTTTGCCAATCCTCTCTGCATGCATTTCATGAATCTGAAGAAGGCATATGATTAGGTACCCTGGAAGGTATTGTTGTAGCTGCTACAACAGTATGAGATCACAGGGCCCATGTTACGTGCCATTAGGTCTTTGTGCTTGCAGAGGAAGACAGACTGAGTGAAACAGAAAGAGATCTCTGCATTCAGACTCTGCCAAGGGACTTGCCTTGTCTTCCCTCCTGTTTCTGACTGTCATGGACAAAATCTCTATTTGCAAGTGATGTATGGACAGCAACGATGTCAACCTCTTGGCCTCAAGTGACTATGACTTCTAGCATGCATAGAAGTATTTCTCTGCTGATGGTGAAGTGCTTGGTATAAGAACCAGTTACTTACAAATTACAAATCAAGGTTACCTTCAGAAAGAAAGGAGACTGTTGCCTACATGTACTGAGGAAGCAATTACCTCCACTGGAGTTGTTTACATATCTTGAGGTGTTATTCATCAGTTATGGTATACAGGATCAGGAGTCAGACCAGTGGATGGATGCAGTAGTGGAGTTACATTAATTTGGCTGAGTCTGCTTTACAGGAAAGTCACTCTGCAGCATTTTACTGAATATTTTGATTTGAATTCTGCAAAGTGCTTACTGAAGTCTTTTTGTCAAGATCAGCAGGGAGTAGGACAAAGGAACTTCTGTATTTCTCCAATGTGGCACAGTCTCAGAGTTGATATATATAAAGAATTGGGGGGGGGGCTGCCTCCCTGCATACACACTGTTTTAGGCATTTTTACATTGTTTGAATGGTTTCAATGTGCTTGAACAAACGCATCACTTTTTAGGTTTTCTCTTTTTATCAGTTGTTGATGGAAGGTGTTGATGAACTAATATAAATCCCAGCAGCAGTACTGTAGCCATCATACTGGACAACAGTGGTGAAGCAGCAGCAGAGTGCTAGGATAAAATTCTTAATTTACCATTTAGTGGTCACCCCTATTCTAACCTCTGGTCATGAAGTTTGAGTAGTGGCCAGGAAGATGAGTTTGTACATATAATTAGCAGGGATGATGTACCTTTGCAGGGTTGCTGGGGTTACTCTGTATAACAGACTGAGGAACTTAGCAATCCAGGAAAATGTCACAGTGCAATCACTGCTCCTCTGAATTAAGAAAAGCCAGCACGGGGGGGGGGGGGTTGGGCACCTACTGAATGTGTCCCATGTCACTTCCTGAAAGAGGTACATCAGACACAGCTCATGGGGATCATACCTCTCAGCTTCTCAGTGCAAGAAATCTGGACAAAGCCAGAAAGAAAGGGGGGGACAAAGGTCCAAAAATAGGGACAGAAGAATGTAAATACTGTTCCTACAGGTTTTGCATTATTATGTATTTTCTGAAGGATATAAAGTCTGAAACTCAAATGTCTGTCATTATTTAGTATTTAGTGACTTAAATCTTCAATGATTTGCCAGAAAACCACAAATTTTATGAGGAACAGACCAAAAATATGAGGCAAAATCTGGACATTCTGCGAAAATGTGAGTTGAGAGGTATGATGGGGATGAATGATACATGTTTGCATAACTTTACAAATAATAATTTTAGTGATGCATAGGGTAACAAGGGTATGACAAAAATGTTAAGAATTTCGAATTTCATCATTTGCATAGAAAAATATACCAAAAAGTCAACAATAATAATTGCCAGCCATTATACCCTAGTGTGGCAAACACCTGTCTGGTTCCACATAAAATATGAAAAAGAAGCAGAAATTAAGAAAGATTTGTCGTGTTCCCCTAACTAATCAGACCAAAAGAGAGGTCTACCAATTTTGACCTATGCTCTGAAGGCAGAGTAAAAATTTGACAATAATGCAGTTACTTCTTCTTACTACAAATGTACTGCAAATGTTCAAGTGTCTTCACTATTGCAGTAATAACATTTTGGGATTTCCTGTTTTGGAAACTCTCAGTCATCCCAAATATCAGAGATTTTCTCCTTCACCCTGACCTCGTAGATGCCCTTTCCTTCAACAACAGGACACTGGGGTATGACTGTCGTCATTCAAACCCATTTCTTCAAGCTTTTCCTGCACGTACAGGAAAGAAGCCTCACTATCTGAGCACAGGCCATGCACATTGCCCACAGCAGACAAATTGGATAGAGACCTGCTGACAGCATCTAAACAGAGAGGGGACCTAAAAAGGAAGGAGAAAATGGAGCTCACCCCAAACCCTAGTCAACAGAGGGAAGGAGGGAGGGAGGGAGGGAAAGGATAATGCAGCAGTCAAGACACTAAAACATCAACTATTTAAACAACTTTCTAAGTTTCCTACAGCAATATTTTAATCTTGGTCCCTGATCCCCCAACTTCAAGTCACCAAATAATGGCAGACATTTGAGTTTCAGACATATCTTTCAGAAAATGCATACTAGCATAAAACATTATTCTAGCAACTTTCTAAGTTTATAAGAGCACTATTTTAAACCTTGTCCTGGCTGATCCACCCAGCTCAAGTCACTAATTCATGACAGATATTTCAGTTTCAGACTTTATACACTTCAGAAAATGTAAGATACTAATGCAAAAACATATTTTAATATTTCTAGCAACATTCTAATTTTCTTACTCTGCCTACCCGCTCGACTAACCTAGTGTGTGGTGCCAGAGGGCTAGTGAATAACTACCCCCCCCCCCCCCACACACACACACACACCACCACCACCACAAAGTACAGTAGTAACAACAGCATCAGGCTTCCCAGTCCCATCTGTCCCAGAAAACAAGTAATAAAAGAAAGGAAGTCAAAATAAATTAATTAAAAAAGATTAGTGGCAACTATGAGAGGTAGCAAACAATTCTAAAGCTAAATTAAACAAATGTCCTGCCTGCAGGCTGCCAATTAATTTTGTTTCCATTTTTTTGAAAAAAAAATAAACAGAAGAGTTACTGGCTACACTTGTTGATGGTGCCAAAGATAAAATCCACCCCTCCACCCAGCCACCCACTCAGACTCAGAATTCTTTGGGAAGGTGCCCAAGGCTCATCCCTTACATAAAACATAGGGATAAGTAGACACACACACAAGGTAATATAAAATGGGGTAGAAAGTAGTCAGAACTGCAGAAAGAACATTTTTGTAACCTTAGTTAAGGTTAAAAAAAAAAGTAACATATTTTGCATGAATTATACCACCTCCCAAAAGCTAGCACCCAGGGCAGCTACTCTTTTCACTCTGCCATTTTTACTCTACTGTCAAGAGTGGTGAGAGATTTGTAGTGACAAGTTAATTCCATAGGTACACACAGCAAATCTGATTAAATTAATGTCATCTGTAATTTAAATATGGTAGGTTTCAAGGAAGATAATTGTAAATAAGGAAGATATTATGGGTGCAAGAACTAACCCTTGGAGATACCTATTTGTGTCTGTAGACTATCTCAGAAACCAAAAAAAATTCTCTTCAACAGGTAGTCATCAAAAACAAAAGCAGACCTCTGTAGAAAAGCTTCAGCATTGCAGTTTTTGTAATAGGATAAAAAAAACATGCCTCCATGTCTCCTGTTAGCAGGCCTTTATCCATATGGTGCGTCTCATTTCAGCTATTGTACCATAATTTGGTCTGAGGCCATGCTGTTGTGTGAGAATGTCATATTCATGAGTACATTCCCCAATTAGACTATGCACTGTAGTTGTAATCAAAAGGCAAGATCACCTGGGTTTATAAGACTAGACTTCTTTTATGCTGAAAACAACCAGGTGGCACACTGCCATGTTTTATGCATCAACTGATTTTCTGTTTCTCTGTACAGCAGGTAAACATGAGGTTTCTGTTATTGCAGAGGTTTGCGAGATCTTTGGAACTCCTTATGAGATGAAAATTACTGATGGGACTTGCCCATTGTTATGTGCATATTTAACAGAAGTGTCATGTGTCTAGTCATCTGCAGGCCTATAAACAGAAGGGTGATGGAGATGCTGAGAGCTATGGTATAGAAAAAAAAAGTCTAACTCTGCACGTATTAAAGCATGGAAAGTTAAATATAAAGGGATTCGTGACAGAAGAAAGAGAGAGACACAAAAGATAGTAGTTGCATATGGTAGAAGTCCAAACTAGAATTTGCTGTCAAAGCAACAGTGGAGTTGGCAGCATTAAGGCAGACAAGTTGCAAATGAGGCCAGTATGGGATAGGACTTCAATTTCATGTTTATTAAAGTGTTTTAGTTTAAGAAAACACCAGATACAATAAACATAAATTAATTAAAAGAATGTATAATGAAATAAATATTAAGTCGCATAAAAACACAAACAAAAAATTAAATAACATAAACGTTTAAGAATAATGTTTGAAGTAACACTGCATAATCCAAAGATGGCAACCAATAATCCAGAAAGACCGCTGGTGAAGGACATCAAACGGGTACCAGGAAAGCGAAAAACAGATGTCCTAAGCCAGGAAACACACCATAAGCTCCACACAGCAGAAAAGTGCACTTGTAGGATTTTGTAAAATCTTTTATTCATAGAACACCATCATATAAAATCAAACAAACCGGGTTAAGAGCTTTCTTCCCCTGTACAACACTTAGGGGACATCTTCAAAACCAAATACACTTTTCCATATAATCAACCTATTTAAACCAAGACACTCAAATCAATCAATTAATCAATTAGATGTTTAAATACATTAAGTTGAAGTATATATTTTTTTACAAAATGTCCACAATTGGATAAAAATAAACATGAATGAGGGAATTAAGTAAGTTAGAGAATTTATAAAATTCATAAAATGAATGCCCTTTTCCTTAAAATAGGCACCAGGATAAATAATCATTTAAACCTGGTGCTTCCAAGGCATTTAATTTAATTATCCAATAAAATTCTCTCAAATCTACTAGACATTCCCACCAACCCCCTCTTGGGTTGTATGGTACAACTTCTAATATGCCAAATTTAAACATCGTGTCACCCTGGCAAACTAAGGTGTGTCTGTAAAGTGCATTTTTCCTACAAGTGCACTTTCCTGCTGTGTGGAGCTTATGGCGTGTTTCCTGGCTTAGGACATCTGTTTTTCGCTTTCCTGATAATCCAAAGATGGGTTAGAACCTTAAGTTTTCTAAGCATCTTATTTACTGAATTACCATATTTAAAATGTGACACAAGTACAAATACATTAACAGAAATACAAACTATGTGCAAATACTTCCATGACAAAATCCTGTACATTCTGGACTTTTGGTGCATATTTGAGAGTCATACATACGTATGTCCTCCCCATTGTTCTTTTGTAGATTGGACCATTCTCTTTTTCCAGTCTTTTCTAAACTCATCTAATTGATTCTTATATTTACAATGCAATATTTTACATGGCCTACTAATTATCTACTCATTTTTAACTGTAGAATATGTTCTAGACTTACTTAAAAACTCTTATCAGAGCTGGTCTTTCACTTGTCATGTCTCTGTTCCCTTCTTTTTGACTATACTCATCAATCCCTGGTAGGGAAGGCAGCTTCGAACCTGCAGTCCAAAATGTTACTTCATTTCTTCCACTTTTGTTACCTTCTTCCTTTGCTCCCAATACATTCATCCCTTTGCTAATTTCCTGCAGTAAATTCCACTCCCCTCTTGTCGATGTTCTGCACCTATACTTGCAGTCATCCCTGTTGAAAACATTTTCCTTCTCTATTCCTGTTTTGGCTTAGCTCTTCAGACTACTTTCTCCTGCCTTACGAATATAACATTCTGTATGGAGTTGTGACTCTCCATAAGCACTTGCATTCAGAATCCTATTCTCTCTTTATTTCTTTTATCATTACCCTTCTCCACTTTGATTTATAACCTCCTGCTTTTGTTACATACATGAGCCTTAATTGTACATCTCTAAAGAATTGCATCAGGTAATCTGAAACTCTCATGTTCTGTGTGGATAGTCATCTCATCCCTCTTAACTTTTGCCTTCTTCCCCTCTTAAATATATTCCTTCAACACTTTACTAATGATCATCTATAGCTTCTCCTGTGGTTGAAAAAAAAACACCTGACCTAAGGTGGATACCATTCACTTATGGTCTTTAAATAACAGCATTGTCTTTAAGGTCAGTAAAATTAAGGTGCTGCATTTTGAGTTGAATAATCCATATTTTCCTATGCCTTGGAAAATATTTTTATAAGACGTAAGAGCAAGATCAGGGATTTTGGTCTGGTAGTGGATTGTAGATGAAAATATGATGATAATTCAATATTTGTAATAAAAAAGTGCAACTTTGTTATTAGAAACTTTCTATACAGTATCTCTAGTCATACTGAAAGAGTTCTAATAACACTCCTTTATAGGCTGCAATAAGCCTGTATACATAATATTGTGGTACTGCATGTATTTATAACTGTGATCAAATATCCAAACTGGAAAGAGTTCAGAAGTATTTTACAAGACAAACTGATGGTGTTATGAAGTTTTGTTACATTACTAATAATTTGACTAATGAGTTGGTGATGAGAGGGTACAAGCAGCATGATTTACAAAAAGCCACTTTAGAAGTTGATGCTTTGAGAAGTAATACAGGTAAGACGTTTCTTCACAGGACAGTAGAGGAATATGGCATGGAATTGCACATAGACCAAGGAAGAACGTTAATTTGAGGTTACTGCTCACATATAAGTTCATAGGTAGGCACTAGGCTATCGTCCCTAGGGCATATACAAGCCTAGCCAAAATGGTACCCTGGCTTTCACCACCCAAGAAAATTATTTTCCTGTGCCCCTGTCGAGCAGAGCCACAGAGGTGATCCCTGGGGTGAATTTCCTATTTCCCATCCAATCATCAAGATTTTTCTTGAAGAGTGCTTATGAGGGGCTTTGTTTTATATAGATAAGTAGTTTGTTCCAGAGTATGGGAAGTCTCTGGGACAGGAATCTATCCCTCCAGCATGTTCTGTTTACTGTGGTGACAAGGTTTAGGTCCCTAGAGCGTGTAGCTTGGGAGGGATTGGGATTTCTTTAAGTGGAGCATGTCCAACAACTCTGGGTTTGACATAGCTTTGTATGTTAGGCAGAGATCGCCTCTGAGTAGGCGATATGCGACGGAGTAAAGCTGGAGATTTTTGAGCCGGTCTGCATACAGCATCTGTTTGGGGCCAGTAATCCTCTTTGTGAGGTATTTCTGTGGCCTTTCCAGTTGTTGTAGATGTCTTGTGATGTACATACCAAAAGGGGCATTGTACTCTATAATGGGTATAGTGAGTGACGAGTAGAGGGGAACAATGACCTCTTTTTTCCAGGATGAGAAACAGTTTGTGATGAGGTGTGCCACATAGAAGGATTTCCTGACTACTGTGGCAATGTGATTGTCAAAGGAGAGACTACTGTCCACCTGTGCCCCAAGGTCTCTTATCACACCTTCGATGTTAAGCAGACTACCACCTATGTGGTAGCTCATGGGTACAGAGTTGGCGATGAGAGGATCTGGTAATAATGCTCATAAAATATGCAATATTGTGAACAGATATTGGCCCATTTTAGCATCCAATGATCAGATTAGAGCTATAGTAGGCGACAGACCAAGCTTTACATTTAAGAACAATTTGTCCTTGAGAAGACAACTTTACTACACCACCAGGCAAGCCACTTGTGAGGTGTCCGTTAGACATGATACGTTTCCCTGCAGGAGTTGTAGGGCATGTTCATATATTTCAAAGATGAACACTTTCACGCACCCCCTTAATAATCAAACATTTTCCTTTATTTTTTATGCTGATTGCAGATCTCAGAATTTAGTTTACCTGGCTAAATGTGGAATATGTCCTTCTTTCTACATACGAAAGACTATTTGGATGCTTAAAGAGTGCATCCTTCAGCATTTATGTGATATTAGGAATAGGAATTCCCCTTAATGCCTTAGCAAACCATGTTTCAGCTAACAAAGGACATATGTTTGAATTTGTAGTGCTGCAGTTTGTTCCAGTGAGTAAAAGGGGGGTGACTTAAATAATAGAATAGAAACAGCATAAATGGAATAGCTAGCTAGGATGCAGGCAAATAAAGCACCAGGGATTAACGCCAATCTGCCTTTAAAACCTGCTTTGAAGAAATGCAGGTTTCATCAGTAAGTTAATTAACTATTATCATGCTTTTAATGCTTGTCTTTTATTGGTTGTTCTAATTTTTTTTATGTGTTTTATATGTGGCTTTCTTGTTTGTTTTAATGGATCTGAAGAAGCACGCACTGTGTGAAAGCACTTATCTAGTTTTATCTCTTGAATAAATTTTGTATGCTCATTGCCGTAGTGGTCGCTGGATGTTATTTCATTTCATTTCTGTACTGTTTATGTGGTCTTCGCTGTCTCCATTTGACCAAACTCCCCAAACTTTTGTGTCCTTGGAACATACTCTCCATGCCAGGTCTGAGGCATTTGTGTAAAGCTCCTAGCAAGGGTATTAAACCAGAAAGGGTACTCCTGGAGACAGTAAAACTTGGTTGATCCACCACAGAAATTCCTTCTTGGTGCAGGCAAGACATGAATTGCAAAGTTTATGGGGTGGCAATGCTGTGTCCAAACTGACTTGAGATTCCAATGAAGATTCCTCACATGGGGTCTGGCATAAGGAATCATAGGAACTTGTTCATGCCATTTATCCCAGGGCTCTCCAAATCTGTTACTGAGGACAGATCCAAAGGGAGAACGACTAGAAATAATTTGTCAAATGAACTTTGAACTTTGTCTGGATGATGGAAAGCCGTTACTGACGGAAGTACTGAGCCTGCATCCAAACAATACTGTGTTCTGAATGGAATCATTATGAACAGTTTGAAGTTCAAGGTGAATCTCAAACTGAGCAAGAGATCTATTGTGATGTGCAAGTCCTTCAGCAGTTTTTTCCTTGAAGGGGCCAAAATCAGATCATTCAGAAAATTGAAAATCTAAATCCCCTAAAGGCTGCAAAAGGCAATGACAGCAGCAAGGCACTTTGTGAACACCCTCAGGTCAGATGAAAGACAAAGGGACAAAACTGAAAATTGGAACAGAAAGGCAACATTTCTGTAATAATTCAATCTGGATAAATGGGAATGTGCCAGTAAGCATCCTTTATATTCATTGCCACAAGAAAAGCCTGAGGGAGGATCACTAGAAACAGAGATTGCAGGCTCAACATTTTGAAACTTGGTAACTTTAGAAAACAGAGTCAGAAAGGGTCTCCAATTGCACTCTATCCTGTGAACTATAAATAGTCTGAAATAAAAGCTTTTCGCTATAGGTGAGAGTGAATCATTTCAATTGCTCCATGACATAACAGGTCTTGAAGAAATGGTAGAATTGGGGGGGGGGTCAGGAATTCCTGAGTGAACCGGAGGAAAAATCCAAGACCTTCTGTAATCTTTTTGAATGACAGAGAGCACATTTTCAGCTACAAGTTCTACTGCCTGTGCGTGACTGCAATGGATTTTTCCCACCCACCTCCCCACTTCCTCGTATACTTTTAGTCTTTTGAGCTGCCTGCCTTTACTATAAATTTGAGTTTGTAAGCTTCTATAGTCAGATAGGAGGTAAGGCCAAGGTGGGTATATGGGGGAGGGGGTCCTATATTTAGCTATGATGTGACCAGGGTTCTTTTTACAATGGTAAGTTGGATGTGGAAAAGTTCTGGTTCATTATCCTGTCTCACGAGCTAGGAGGTCTGATATTGTTCTACAAATATAGACACTCTGCCACCTTTAGTACCATTTTTAATAGTTCTTAACATCAACACATCTCTAGTACACTTCCAATTATATGAGAAACATTTTCTCTTCTATTATCAGAAAAAAATGATCCACCACATCCTTGCATTAAATAGATTCAGTTTCTAAACATCATATCATCATTTAGTCAGAAAGTGAAACTGAACACTGTGTCATGCATAAGAAACCACTAAATGCTCTTCATTAAAAAAAAAAATGAACATGCAATTATTATTTAATGCATCTCAAAAACTCAACAACAATCATATTCTGAACCACTGAACAATTCTGGCTTTGATTTAAAACTGGAAAAAGAAAAGAAAAAAAAAAACAGGCAGCTGCCAGATTCTCCTTTGCACCAACACTAACCAAATTTCTAAGTCATAATTTAGTGCTATTAATAGTTATTTCTATGGATTAAAATGCATACTCTTGCAGCTACTCTGATATGGAACGTGAAGTTTATGGAATATGCTGCTATAAAAAGTTGAGTTAGAACAACATAGAAGCCTCAATTAAAATGCTTACCCATAAAAGCTGTGGAAAAAAATAACAAAAATCCTAAGAAACCAGAGAGCTGTGGATTCCCTTACACTAACCAGATGCCTCTGTTTACATGAATTACCCAGAGTTTCTTCCAGGAAACATGATTCTTGTATTTACATGGATTACAATGCTTCTTATAGGTAAACAACTGCAAAACTAGCTAGTCTGTATTGAAAAATCAAGTATCCATCTCTCCTGCTGCTGTTAAAAACAAGCTGAACACAATTAATACACTGTATAGCTACCATAACATTCATGTTTGTAAACTTGCATAAATGCACACAAAGATTATTGATTTACAGATGCAGTAGTGCATTTACTACAAACTGAATATCTTGTAACTACAGCACTTACGGTATCTAAACCAAAAGATTCCTAATAATATAGTAATTATACCACCCACTGGCAATTTCTTCCAAAGGATTACCACTCTCTCATCTAAGCAACATTTCCTTGTACCCATTTTATGACCATTCATATGCATATTTAGACAATTTCTTTTGTAACAAGGTGAATACCAGTAAATTCCTTGTCAGGCATTCCTTTAAAATTCACTGCCTATCCATCCCACTCTGCAAATATACTGTTCTAGGCATTTCACCTTGTTTACAAGATTTCGATGAGCTTGATCAAACCCACCACTTTTGAGGTTTCCCTTTTTATCAGTTCTTGATGTAAGGTGTGTTGATGAACTTGTACAGATCCCAGCAGCAGTACAGTCACCATTGTACTGGACAACAGTGGTGAAGCAGCAGTAGAGTCCTAGGATGAAGCTCTCAGTTTACCATTTTGTGGTCACCCCTATCCTAACCTCCAGTCATGAAGTTTGAGTAGTGGCCAAAAGCATGAGACTGTAGACATAATAAGCAGGAATGATGTACCTTCATGAAGTTGCTGGGGTTACTCTGTATAACAGATTGAGGAACAAAGCAATCCAGGAAAATGTCACAGTGCAATCACTGCTCCTCTGAATTAACAGAAGCCAGCACTGGGAGTTTAGACACCTACTGAGAATGTTCTCTTTCACTTCCTGAAAGAGGTGCATCACATATACCTGATGGGGATGAATAACACACATGTTTGTATAACTTTACAAATAATACTGTTAGTGATCTATAGGGTAACAATGTATGACACAATGTTAGGAACTTCATCATTTACAAAGAAAAAATGTACCAAAAAGTCAACCATAATAATTCCTAGCAATGCCTTCCTTGTGTAGCAAAACACCTGTCTGGTTTCTCATAAAATATGGAAATGAAGAAATATTTGTCTTGTTCCCTTAACTAATCAGACCGCATGCCAGAGAAGTTTAATAAAGAGAAATTTAATAAAGATGTTGGAAATAAAAAAAAGACTCCCCAGCAATAGCAGTATTTTTTAAACTCTGCTCTCTTCTGGATTATTATCATTCTATTGATGTTGTTCAAATGTCTGCCTCCTCTCCATAAAGCACACTGATCCATATCTATTAACTTTGGCAATACCTTTGCCATTCTCTTAGGTAGTATAGACAAACACTTTATAATCATGGTTTAAAAGTGAAATGGTCTACATGAAGCTGGGACTGAAGGGCCTTTACCCTATTTGGGTAATACAGCCCTTCCAAGTTGCTGGTAGTCCCCCTCCCACAAAGTACTGTTAAACTTAACTTTCCAGATCGTTTTCATCCCTCCTAACTTCCACAGGAATATCATCCCCTTAGACCCTTAAGTCTACTTTCATGTTGTGGAAAAATAATGGAGAAGGTGATATTGGATAAGTTACTGTCAGAACTGGATAGGTTGGGATTTGAAACCATATATCAGCATGCATGTGTTGAAACAGATCTGTTACCACCTGTAACATGATGTTCTATAACAATATAATAACAGCTATGAATGAACAATTGTGCTGTGATGTAATTCATATAGATTTAACTTCAGCATTTGCCAGGATCATACACAAAACACTGACCAATAAATTAGTACAACTAGGTATTCACGTACTCTTGATAAGATGGATAGCTACATGGCTTACAAATAGGACATGGCAAGTATCATACAGCGACTGGACAGGTGAAATCCTTGGTTATAGTCAGGGTGTCCCACAGGGCTCTGTCCTAGGCCCTTACTTGTTTAGATTGTATCTTTCAGACCTAACTTTTTCATCTGAGATGTTCTGCAGTCTACATGCAGATGACCTGAAACTGGGAAAACTGATTACATGTTACAGATAAGGCATGTCTGCAAAATAACTTGACTAAATTGACCGTTTGGGCACAGGAGAATAATATGCTGATAAATACATCAAAACTAAGCAAATGAGATTTGGGAGACATAAATTGAAAGGTGGATATTTAATACAGCACACAGTGATTAAAACTGTAGACTCATTTAAGGACCTGGGTATATGGGTAGATTCAGCTATGAGTTTTTCTAATGATATCAACCAATTGGTTAATATAGCAATAACCCACGCCTGGGTGTGGGTAATGCTGGATTTACCCACGGTTGGTGTAGTCTGGTCACGAGGGCGAAGCCCGAGTGGCCAAACAAAGCCAACCATGGGTAAATCCAGCATTACCCACACCCAGAAGTGGGTTACTGCTATTATACAATGACATTATTTAAGAAAAAAAAATAATTACTTTTCTTTAATAATGGCATTGCATAATGCCTCCTTGCTGGCCTTCCGCAGCTGTCTGGGTATTCTGTGGCAGTTCTGATGTACTGTGCATGCATATATTTACGCAGTACATCAGAGCTGTGGGCAAAAGTAACAGAGAAAGCAAGATCTCCAAAACTTTTTACAGCCTGTCTCGCTATGTTAAACAAGTTTAACATAGCGAGACAGCTTTAAAAAAAGCAATGGAGAATCTCTGTTGCTTTTTTTAAAGCTGTCTTGCTAGGTTAAACCAATTTAACATAGCGAGACAGTTTTGAAAAAAGCAATGGAGAAAGCAAGATCTCTGTTGCTTTTTAAAGTGTCTCGCTATGTTAAATGGGTTTAACATAGCGAGACAACTTTAAAAAAAGCAATGGAGATGCTCCGTTGCTTTTTTTGAAAGCTGTCTCGCTATGTTAAACTCGTTTAACATGGCAAGACAGATTGTAACAAGCAATGGAGATCTTGCGTTTTCTGTTGCTGTTAAAAAAAAAAAAAAAAGAGTTATACTAATGGAAAAAGTCTGGGAGACTGGACCTTTTTCCATTACTATAACTCTGATTTACAACATGCACGCTGACCAATCAGCGTGCACGTTTTGGAATATTAATGGGGGGGGGGTCGTTGTATAATAACAGTTTAGAACTATAGGTTGTACAAAAAGATTTATAAAGTCTAGGAATCCGAAAATGATGAAGTCATTGTTTGTTAGTTATTAGTCCCAAACTTGAGTATGGAATAACATTATGGAAACCCAATAAGAAAACAAGCATGAGTAAACTGGAAATAATACAGCAGAAATTTACTATGGGCATCCATGGATGTGAAAATGTAACTTATTATGAAAGACTAAAATATCTGAACTTGTACAGTGTCTCTTACAGACATCTAAGAGGAGATCTTACTCAAGTACATAGGGCATTTAGAGACAACTACCTCTGGAAATGTTTGGGGTTATCAAAAAGTACTAGAGAATAATCAGACAACCTATGTAGAAGATTCTATATGAATGAGAAGTGTAGTAACTGGTTCACTGACAGAGTAGCTGATGCATGGAACAGACTACCAAATTACATTAAAACAAGTACTAGTTTAGAAATTTTTAAGAACAGGACACTTATTATGGGAACGAGTGTTTTGGTATATTGGCAAGCTAAAAGGGCATTAATGCCCATGTTGAAATATTTGTATGTATCTCCTTTTGGAGATTTCTTTGTTAACTGAGTATGCATCACCATTTTGTCTTGTCTCTTCCAGGTGTGGTTATTACTTGTCGAATCTCATCTTCCTCTTATCTTGACATAATTAAGTCCTCCTTAGCTATATGCATTTCTGCCTTTTCTAGGTTTTCACATCCCTCTGTGGCTAGAACTATACTATACAAAAATAACATAGTTAAAGGTGAACTCTCACTGTGAAACGCCATTGCTTAGGAGTTAATTTTTAAGCAGAAATGGTAACCAAGTTTACATGACACGTTGCATATGGAATTGCATCTTTCTGTACAAGCAGTTACAATTGGCATATTGATATAGTGATAATGGGGTGTTGTGTTCCATGTTACCAGCTCACCTGAAAAAGAAGGTGATTGTAACATATCTTAATACAAGATATTACAATCAAGATGAATGTTTTAATGCACGGAATCATCATAGTAGATGCATGAAGAAGTGTGTCTACCAAGGTAGAGATAACTTCTCTGTCAGGACTATAGTTGGGGGTTATCTATTAGATGGTTGGGATGAGATACGGCTTTCCTTGCAGGGAACCATTAAAGCCTAAATCTGTGTAGTTGCACTCCATACCTCTCTAGGTACTCTGTATTCCAGGAGATCATTATTGTCTTACAGACTCCATCTTGAGTAAGGTTTCTGATAATGTGGGTTTCCCCATTTCTTGATCTGTCTGCAAGCTGGCAAAGTTCAGTCTTCCATCATTTTTCTCCATTCAGAAAAGCAAGGGTAAATGCCAATGGGCACATGTAATAGAAGGGCCTTTTCATCTATGCTTGTTCTTTATTTCTATCTGTAGTAGTGTTTTCACTTATGTCTGCTTGTAAAGTTTAGGTTACAGAGCCCCAGACTTGTTCTGCTTGTCCTTGCTGGCCGCAGGGACTTCATCTTCTATTCTCCATACCCTGACAAAAGAGGGCCCATTTCTGAATTGATCTGTCTGACTTCCCTTTTCAAAAAAGAAAGAATCGGTGTGGGCTCAAGTTGAGGCTTCATTTGAATGCACACTTCAAATTTCTTGATTTAGTTTGTTCAAAAGATCATTATAGAAGATTTGAATAGCAACCTAAAACCATTCCCTTGCATAACTTTAAATGCTAAAAAAATATTTTTTGTGTGGCGGATCATGGATGACCTTACTTTTCTCCCTTGATCCAGCAGTTTTTGATTTGACTGATGTATCTTTTTTACAATAAAACTTTCTTAGTATTGGAACAAATGTAATAATACTTCAAGGTTTTAGGAAAGACTATGTAAGAATCCTTATTATGTCTACCAAGAAGGTAGAGTTTAGACTAGATCCTTTTGTGATGCCCAGCACTGGCAAAGTAATCAAGGAGCCTCAATCCTCACCACTAGCACCAATGTGGGATGTGCACATAGGGAAGATGACAAATACACACACAGTACAGTACAATTTCCCATTAAGAGCACACAGAGATCACAGTCAGACTGGGGCTGGTTTCTCCCTCTCTCTCCAAATCCCAATAAGCCTCTCCACTGGCCCAGCTATAGGGTTAAGATCTCAGCCGATTGGTCAGACCAAAACCTCTAGCACCCTCTCTGTCCAACCAGTGCTTCGTGTCCCTGCCCAAGTAGCTGACACACACACACACACACACACACACACACACACACACACACACACACACACACACACACACACACACTTTGAGATTTGATCTACATACAAACACATAAACACTCCTGGGGAAGGCTGGCACAGGTTCACTAGCTACGCCACCTTCTGCCCAGACTACAAGACAGTACCAGCTGTCACCAACCACTGTTTATCAGCTACTATAAGGCCCTTCCCAAATGGTGACCAATTCTGCTGTGTAATGTTACTATTATCCAAATGGTAAGTGTGACCAGAACATTTAAGGCCATCTAGGAGTGGCCAATACAGTGTCACCAACTACATATGCAAGTACTCTAAGAGCTTAAATATCTCCAAACAAACCAGCCACAATTAAAAGGTTTAAATATATTTAAAAATAAATAATAAAATGACAAGACAATATTCAATACCTCAACACAGTGACAACAGAGTTCAGAATCACAGGAAATACTTTAAAACAACATTGAAGGACAGTCTCACATAAATACAGAAAACATCTAAACTTATCTTACCTTATTCCTATCTATCTCTATGAGAGAATACTATGATCTAAGTCTTACTTACAGAGCAAAGCAAATACAAGTGCGAAGTGGATGTTCTTACTAGGTCCAAGACAAGATACAAAATGCACAGACATACCTTCTGAGATCATTCTTAGATTACTATCATTTTTCTGCTGGGTTATCTCAGATTACATCACTCTTGTCACCTCTGCCTTTAGTTCCCAGGCTAACAGGATCTTAAAATATAACACCTCTGCATTAAAAATACTTCTCTCTTAGAAGCTTTGCCTAGAACTGGAAATCGTAAAACTGTTAAACACTTTTACCTTGGAAACCTGTAATTATTTGTTTCCAGACAATAGAAAGAAATTCTAGCTGCAGACATTCTGTCTCAAAGCTGAAACTGAGAAATACCACAGTCATAAAAAATTCAACTTATTTTCTTAGAGGTTTGCAAGTTAACTCTGTATGTTCCAGCTTCTTACTAACAAAACATACATTTGCATAGGCATATAATTCATACACATTTCTGTTTTTTTCCAGTATGGTACACTGTGGTTACATTCTTGAATATAGCAAATAACATGCAGTTTAACATAACATATAGTTTTCTAACATTTGTAAGACAAGCATACAAATCATATTACTATTCACAAATAACAGAATTATTTACAAAATTCTAGCTAGCTAGGCTGGCAGCCTTCACACCTTTATATTGGGTTTCTCTAGTATTACACTGGGCACACACAGTTAAGTTTATGAAGACCTTTGGGTCACTAGCCCAGTAACCACCTATGAACCTGTAACTTCTCTGTCAGGACTAAAGTTGGGGCATACCTAACAGACAGGTGGGATGAGATACTGCTTTCTTTGCGGGAAACCATTAAGTCTAGAGCTGGGTAGCTGCACTCTACACCTCTCTAGTTACTCTGTGTTCCATGAGATCATTACTGCCAAATAGGCTCCATCTTGAGTCAGGGCTTTGTTAATGTGGGTCTATCATTGCTTGATCTGTTTGGAAGTTGACAGAGTTCAGTCTTCCATCATTTTTATCCTCCAGAAGTGCATGGGGAAATGCAAATGGGCACATGTAATAGCAGGGCCTTTTCATCTATGCTTTTTCCTTATTTCTATCTATACTAGTGATTCCTAGTACTTTCACTTATGTCTGCTTGTAAAGTTCAGGTTACAGAGCCCCAGACTCATTCTGATTGTCCTTGCTCGCTCCAGCGATTTGATTTTCTGCCCTCTGAACCATAACAACGGTGGGCCCATTTCTAAATTGATCTAACTTCCCCATTCAAAAAAGAAAAAATCTGTGTTGGCCCAACAGTGAGGGTTTTTTTGGATACACACTTCACTTCTTGATTTAGTTTGTTCAGAGAAGTATTATAGATTTGAATAGCAACCTAAAACCATGCTCAACTTTAAATGCCAGGAAAAAACATTGTTTCTGTGAGGAGGGTCCTGGATGAGCTTTGTTTTCTCCCCTGTTCTAGCAGTTTTTGACATGACTGATGTATCTTTTTTTGCAATAAAACTCCATTACTGGAAAAAAATGTAATAATACTTCCAGGTTTGAGGAAAGACTATGCAAGGAAAATTACTGAAAAAGGCAACATATTACTCATTTTGCCAATGTCCTTTTTTGGAAATTACCTCAGTTGTATAATGGTTGATATAAAACTGTTTTATATTAAATACACTATTACATTCCTACATTTCTTTCAAGCCATGTTTGCAAAAACAGAGCTATGTTTACATAAGTGCTGTTTGATTTAAAGAATGTGACATGTGCATACATAAAAAATGCATTTTACATCTTAACCAAGCATTAAAAATGGTCTATATCCTTCATATATGAAAGCAGGCCATTGGATTTCAAGCCCACAAGGGAAGCCTTTTCACTGACTCCAATAATTATAGTTCCATCAGCCTCACAACCATTTTGTGCTTGTGAGAATCCTTGTAGAGCTTGGACAGACATGAGAAATCTCCTTCTTCATAACCTAACCCACTGCAGTTTAGTAAAAGGTAGAACTCGTATGCTTAACCTCAAATTATTTGAATGTGTGGCCAGCACACTGGATGAAGTTTAGCTATCCATGTGAGTCTACTTCATAACACTGAAATTTCATAACGTTGAATTTCATAACATTGAGACCAAAACATCTAAATTTCAAAACATTGAAAACTCAGAACATTGAAAGTGTGCTTCATAACATTGAAAACTATAATGCATATGTAAATAACATCCTCTCAACCTATAACACCTAACTAACAAACACACTTTCTACTACATTTCTGCAGGGAGGAAGCCCCCCTGCATCTCCCATGTGGGGGGGCTCTGCCCCCCGCACCCCCAGTAAATTAAATATACCAACTCAACCAATCACACTACAGTGGAAAATAGTTAATTTTCTAACATCACTGTATCACAATCATCATACACTGAGGTTAACTTTTTTCCACTGTTAGTATATTTAATTTACAGGGGGGCAAAACCCCCCACTTGGGGGTGCAGGGGGGCTTGCCCCACCTGCAGAAACGTAGTAGAAAGTGGGATTGTTAGTTAGGTGGTGTTGTAGGTGGAGGTGATATTTACTTGTGTAATGTAGTTTTCAATGTTATGAAGCACACTTTCAATATTCTGAGTTATCAATGTTTTGGGTTTTCAATTTTCGATGTTACAGTCTCAATGTTATTAAATTCAAGCGTTATGAAATTTCAGTGTTATGAAGTAGACCCATCCATGCAGCTTTATACAAAAAGAGAAACTAACTAAAACTAAATAGCCCCCTGGCCAGTCAGGATATGATTGAGATCAGGCTACTCTATACTGCCACCAGAATGCAGACAAACCCCTTCTTAAAATAAAACTACCAGAAGAATCAAAAAGTCAGACAGTATTACCCAACTAAACACAGGGAGTGTCCAAAACCATCAAATAGATACTGCTAATTATAAAGGCATTTAAGTTGATTTACTGCTGAAGGGACATAGTAAATAATGCAAAAATGCAACATTAGCACAGTTAGAAATGGTCAAAACATGCAATATAAACAGGTAAATGTACTTAACTGTGAAGGATGGTACAGGACTGCAGCAAGACTCTCAGGTGTAGAAGCCAAGTATTTGGAACTCTCAGGAAATGTAATAGTACTCTAAAATATTATGTCTACATGGCCACATACACTGTTCCATACTCTCCTCAAATTCACATTGTTACGAAAATTCACGTTAAAACTGTCCTACTATTGCAAAATACTATGGGTCTATACTTTAACTGACTACTCATTCGGGTTAACATCTGAATAATTTTTCATATCATTGCATTGTCTAAATCATGATTATACTGATATTGACTGTTTATATGCATATTATCAATATTTCTGGTTTCTCAGTATTGTATGCTCAAACAATCATTTTCTTTTTTCTTATTGTACACTCCCACAATGCATCACACTACGTATGTATGTTACTTTCTTTTTGCATTCTGTGGAGCTTTTCTCTCCAGGCCACCAGTGAAGACCAGTTTTACAGCCAGTCAGACTTTCCTAGTCAACAAGGGAAACAAATAAATAAATAAGATTTCCTTGCCATGCAGGTTTCTAGCCTCCTGTAATACTTGAAAACGTGCCTGAATGGAATCCCAATCCTGTCATCCAAATGGTTATGCTTAAGGCTTGGAAATTTCCACGAATTAGAGAGCTTGTGTTGTATGAACAAGAGCATCCTGTGGAGCAACGTATGATGTTTGCCTGGGCCAGGGGAAAGAAAAGGGGGAACAAGTGCTGTCTGGGCCAAAAGGGAGTCACCAACAAGATTTCTGGCTTGTCCTTCTCGATTTTGCATATGATTTTTGGAACTGGGGGGGTGGGGGACAAAAGCTATAAAGGAATTTCCCCTTCCATGAGAAAGACAAAGAATACATCTTCGATGCCACTGGGTATGGTATTCTGAACAGATCCTAAGTTGCCTGTTCTACGCAGAGGTGAAGAGATCATTTGAGGAGTACCCTACTGATGTACAATGTGCAGGAAGCTCTCTCTGTTTAACATCCATTCATAAGGGTTTGCCCAAAATCTGCTCAAGGAGTCAGCCACAGTGCTTCTCTTTGATAGAATGTAAAATATCTACACAGAAAGAATGAACTGGAAAGCAATGTTCCAAACACTCAAGTCTAATCTACAGAGGTTATAGGACTTTGTGCTCCCTTGTTTGTTTACATACCACATAACTGAGGTGCTGTCTATGTAAACTCGGAGAGGGCCATGTGTCCAAAAGTGGTTCAAGAACTGAAATGCTAGAATGACAGCCTTCATTTCGGTAATGTTTATGCAGTCTTTGCTGTCTCCATTTGACCAGACTCCTAAAACCTTCCTGTTCTTGGAATATGCTCTCCATGCCAGGTCTGAGGTATCTGTGTAAAGCTTCTAGCAAAGGTATGGAACCAGAAATGTTACTCTTAGATAGAGTACAATTTGGTTGATCCACCACAGAAATCCCTTCTTGGTGAAGGCAAGAGAGGAATTGAAAGTTTATGGGGTGGCAATGCTGAGTCCAAAGTGACTTGAGATTCCACTGAAGCTTCCTCACATGGGGTCTGGAATCATAGGAAAGTACAGTTTTGTACCTACCATAAATGTAGATGTTCGAGTGTATTCACTGCTGCAGTCATTACACGTGGGTTATCCTGCCGTCAGGCGGTCCCGCAGTCGGCCAGAGTTCCAAAGTCTTGGTCCGGCGTCGGTTGCTGTCACTTCTTCCCTGACGTCAGTGTGCCAGGGGTATATAAGTTGCAGCCAACGCCATTTTCTTCAGTTTTTCTTGCCCCAGATGTCAGGTGTCCCCAAATAGGTAGGCAATACATATTGCTAATAAAACAAAAGTAAAAACAATACCTTCAGTTACAAGCAAATACACCACATAGGTTGTATAGTGTAGAAAGGTATAGATAAGTCCCAGCTAAGAAAGTGCGGATGGAGGGTAACCTGGACTGCAGCAGTGAATACACTTGAACATCTACATTTATGGTAGGTACAAAACTGTACTATGTTCATTGTGTTTCACTGCTGCAGTCATTACACGTGGGTTGAATCCCAAAGCTGAGGTTGGGTGGCTGGTTCTATAAAGGAT
This sequence comes from Protopterus annectens, assembly GCF_019279795.1. Lineage (NCBI taxonomy): Eukaryota > Metazoa > Chordata > Ceratodontiformes > Protopteridae > Protopterus > Protopterus annectens. The sequence goes on from NC_056750.1 coordinate 245,137,169, forward strand.
TTGGGGTGGCTATGAGGCCCTGCAGCACTGCTGTGGCAAAGCCAGCTCTGGATTTAGAGTAAAGAGGCAAGTGGTAAAGGTGTGCACTGAACTCCAAGTTGCAGCTTCCAAAATATCCTTGGTAGGTACTCCTCTAAGGTAGGCAGTTGAAGTGGCTGTTGCCCTGGTGGAATGTGGCCTAATGTTGCTAGGTACAGTTTTTCCATGCTGTGTGTAGCAAAAACGGATACAGTGTTCTATCCACTTTGAAATGGTCTACTTTGAAATAGCCTTTCCCTGTGATCCTGCAGCATATGCTACAAACAATTGCTCAGTTTTCCTGAAAGCTTTTGTTTTGTCAAAGTAGAAGCGTAACTGCCTGTGTATGCCCAATGAGTGCAGAAGTCTCTCCCCTTTATTCTGTTGATTTGGATAAAATGTTGGCAAGTGAATAGTTTGGTTAAGAGCCACACTGGATACCACCTTTGGCATAAATGTAGGGTTTGTTCTTAAAGAAACCCTGTCTTGATGAAAAATGATGAAAGGTTCCACTGCCATTAGTGCCTGTAACTCTGAGACTCTTCGTGCTGTGGTTAATGCCAGAAGCAGAGCAGTTTTCCATGACATATATTTTAGTTCTGCTGAAATGGCTGGCTCAAAAAGAGGTAAAGTTAGTATTTCCTAGACAAAGTTGAGGTCCCAAGTTGGTGTTGGTGCTCTCTGGGGCGGTCTTATATTTTTAGCCCCTCTGAGGTACTGTTTTAATAATGGATGAGAGAAAATAGGAGGATCCGTGTTGTAATGAGCTGAGATGGCAGAGGCGTGGATCTTAATGGATGAAAAGGATAGGCCTTTGTCCAGCATCTCAGTTAAGTATTGTAATATCTGAGGAATATTCGGAACAAGAGGGTCAAAGCTGTGAGCCTGGTTCCAGGCGCAGAATCTCTTCCACTTTTCTGAATAGGATCTCCTGGTGCTGGGCCCCCTGGCCTATAAAATGACATCCATAACAGCTTTAGAGAGAGGTGTTGGCTGCTTGGCTAAGTAATCTGCCATGCAGCCAGGTTTAAGGTTTTGGGCTGGCTGTGCAGGATCTGATTGTTTTGTTGTGTCAGAAGATGAGGAATTTGAGGTAGAATCCATGCTGGGCCTTGAGCCAAGTTCTTGAAGATTGGGTACCAGCGCTGGCATGGCCAGTCTGGGGCAATCAGGATCATTTTTGGCCTTTCTTGTCTGGCTTTTAGGAGTACCTTTGACAGGAGAGGCAGTGGTGGGAAGACATAAACTTTTAGGGTTTTCCAGCTGAACGAGAGAGCATCCACTTTCCATGCTTGTGTGTGGTATGTCCTTGTGCAGAATTTCTGTAGTTGGCAGTTCAGAGGGGAGGCAAAAAGATCTATGTCTGGGCACCCCCATTTTTGTGTTATCATGCTGAATACTTGTGGATTTAATTTCCACTCATGAGGATCCATGATGTTTCTGTTTAAGTCGTCTGCCAGAGTATTTTTCTTTCCTGGAAGGAATTGTGCTTGCAGATGAACTTAATAGGTCAGTGCTGCATTCCACAAAGTCATGGCTTGTCTGCAGAGGGGATAGGAATGAGTGCCCCCTTGCTTGTTTATGTACCACATAACTGTGGTGTTGTCCATCCTTAGTAATAGTTGTCCTGGATGCAGAAGGTCCTTGAAAGCTGTTAGGGCATTTTGTATAGCTAGCATCTCTTTTTGATTGATGTGAAGATGCATTTGGTCTGCGGCTCACTTGCCCTGAATACATTTTCCTGCCATGTCTGCTCCCCAGGCGTAATCCGAAGCATCTGTTGTTAGTGTCTGCCTGGCTGTGGGTAAAGTGAAAGGCTGTCCCTTGTTGTGGTGACATGCCTGTGCCCACCATCGAAACTCCTGTTGTAGGCAGGGAATAATGGTATTACTGTTTCAAAACTGTGACAGTGTTGAGTCCAAACACTTTTTAGGTACCATTGTAATTTCCTCATATGTAGTCTGGCATATGGTATTAGTAGTATGCAGGACGCCATGAACCTCAAGGCCTGCAGAATTTTTCTTGCAGGGAGTTGGGTTTTTGTTGTCATCAATTGAAAGTACTGAGTCAGTTGTCTTTGCTTGTCTGGCGTGAGATAAGCCATCTAGGCCGTTGTATTTAAGCTGGCACCCAGGAATATTATCTCTTGTGAGGGCACTAGTTTTGACTTCTTTTCATTTACTGTGTACCCTAGGCAAATTAGCAATCTTTTTACGAACGCCAGATGCTTTAGAAGAATGTCCTTGCTCTCTGCTTGAATAAGACAGACGTCCAAGTAGGGATATATTTGAATTCCTTTTTGTCTGCAAAATGCAATTACTGGTGCCTGGCACTTTGTGAAGACCCTGGGCGCAGTAGATAAGCCAAAGGGCAGTGCAGAGAATTGGTAATGCATTGTGCCAGCTATGAATCTGAGGTATCTTCTGCAATTTTCTCTGATTGGGACATGCAGGTATGCCTCTTTGAGGTCCAAAGTAACTAGCCAAGCCTTCTTGCCCAGCATGGGAAGAAGTTGCTGTAATGTCAACATTTTGAATTTCGGAACATCCAGGTAAGTATTTAGAGTAGATAGGTCCAGAATGGGTCTCCAGGCTTTGTCTTTTTTGGGGACCAAGAAAAGTCTTGAGTAAAATCCTTGTCCTTGTTCCTGCTGTGGCACTTTTTGAATAGCTCTCATGTCCATGAGGGCTGTAATTTGTTTTTGTGCCTCTACCCATTGATTTTGTGGCAGGTCTGGCATTCCTTTTGGCCTTGGTAGAGTGTGAAAGTGGAACTTGTAACCCTGAGACACAATATCCAGAACCCATCTGTCTTGGGTGATTATATGCCAATATTGTGAAAAAAGAGCTAGTTTTCCCCCTAAGGGGGCTGCCAAAAGGAAAGTGCTTGGCATGTGGAGGGGGAAGTAATTGGGACTGTTTCCTGTAAGGTTGTGACTTGTCTTCTCCTCCTTTTGGGGTTGAAGCACCCCACTGTCGTGGTCTGTAAGAGCCTTGGGGCTGAGATCTGCCTCTTGGGCGTCTGTATCTTTGTGTTCTGTCTGACACTGGAAAGGACCAATTTTTTGAAGGCCAATTTCTGCTAACTCGAGGTGGCTGTACCTGTAAGAAATCCTTCACTGTTTGCATAGATTTTGCCTTATCCTCCATTTTCTTTAATACCTCTTCTGCCTTAACACCAAACAAGATATCATGCTGTAAAGGAGCATCCAATAATTTTGCCTTAACATGATAAGGTAAACCTTGTTCTTTTAACCAAGCATGCCTTTGAATCACAGATCCTGTAACTGCGGCTCTACAAGAAGCCTCTAATGAATCAAAACCACATTGCAGAGTACGTTTTCCCACCTGTTCAGCTGCATGCAATAAATCCTGCGTTTCCTTATAGTCAGGACTTTCTGAGCTTGTAAGTACTTTCTGTTTTAACAGAGACATTAAATATTGTTGATATTTAAGCATGTGGAACTGGCAATTTAAAGCCCTTACTGCTAAAGTTGCAGAAGTGTAAACTTTCTTCCCCCATCTATCTAATGCTCTGGAATCCCTGTCAGAGGGAACTGGATTTTTAGCAGTGGATGCCTTTACCCCTTTGGGACCCTGGGAAATAGTTTCTGGGTCAGCAGCAGGGTTTTTATAAAGAAATTTGTGAGAGTCAGGGACTCTGTAGTACCTATCAGGCTTGACTGGTGCTGGGGGCAAAGAATCAGAGGTTAAACTGGATTCAGAGAACACATCATCCACAATATCTAACACGGGCAGAATAGCCAGGGGCCTGTTCTGAGGCAATGAAAGAAAATCTCTGAGCCTTTTCTTGGATTCTGAATAATCCTGGCTCTCCCAATGGAAATGCTCCCTCATGGTACGTAAAGTTTCCCCAAAAGAGTAATCCTCAGGAGGAGAGGCTGAAGGGATTGATTCTTCAGCATCAGAGTCCTCATAGGGGGGTAAAGAGTATCCCTGGTCTGAAGAGGAATCAGAAGAAATGGAAACCTGGTCAAAGGAATCATAGTCTGTATCCTGCCTAGGCCTTTTATCAGGAGGGGGATGGGAACCCCTGATCAGAGTAATTAGGTCTTCGGCTATTTTGAGCATCTGTTTTTTAGGCATGGAGGCCTGTCCAGATGAATGCTGTACTTGTTTCTTTGTCTTTAAAGGAGTTTTAGACTTGATTGTTGTTTTGATGGTAAGCTGTGAATGTCTGAAAACACCCTCAGAAGCCGATACCTGCTCAGCGGCTCCGGACCCATCTGAGGGGTTAATTTCCATAGGCCCAATACCTTGAGTTTCCAGAGGCCTAGAAATCTCCACGTGGGAGTCGGAGGTGGCCTGTGGCTCTGAGGTAGCGGGTGTCAGGGGCTGCGAAAGCGCCTCACTGAGAACCGACAAACCAGCGACTGGCCTAGAAGAGGCTTCATCATCAGTTTTGGATCTCGGATACCTGTCCTTATCTTTGTCTTTGCATTTTTTGTGTATTCCGGTCGTTGGTTGTTCCAACGGCATGGTATAATTGAACCTTCGGCCAAAATAATGGCGTGCAAAATCAAAACGACGTTTAATAGTGCGCTTGTTTAATCTAGCACAAAACCGACAACTAGTGACATCGTGGTCTGGGCCTAGGCATGGAAAACAGTAAGAATGAAAATCCTTATGATCCTTATGAGGTATTTGCTTCCCACAAGAAATGCAATTATTAACTTTTACTGACATCGGTCTGAGGCAAGAAAAAGTTTCCCCAATGGGGTACTTAACTTTATTGAAGACTATGGTTCTGAAATTCAAATTCAAAAATCTCAGGAGTCGGCCGACCGGCACTTGCGAACTGCTTTTGCTTCGGGCACTGCGCGGCAAAAAAGACTGAAGAAAATGGTGTCGGCTGCAACTTATATATCCCTGGCGCACTGACGTCAGGGAAGAAGCGACGGCAACCGACGCCTGACCAAGACTTTGGAACTCTAGCCGACTGCAGGACCACCTGACGGCAGGATAACCCACATGTAATGACTGCAGCAGTGAAACACGATGAGCATCTGTTCATGCCATGTATCCCACAGCTCTCTGGGTCTGTTACTGAAGACAACTCCAAAGGGAGAAGAACTAGAAATACTTTGTCAAAAACTGAACACTGAACTTTGTCTAGATGATGGAAAGCCATTACTGACGGAAGTACTGAGCCTGCATCCAAACAATACTGTGTTCTGAATGGAATCACTATGAACAGTTTAAAGTTCAAGGTGAATCTCAGACTGAGCAAGAGATCTTTTGTGATGTGCAAGTCCTTCAGCAGTTTTTTCCTTGAAGGGGCCAAAATCAGATCATCCAGAAAATGGAAAATCTGAATCCCCTAAAGCCTTCAAAAGGCAATGATTGCAGGAAGGCACTTTGTGAACACCCTTAGGTCAGATGAAAGACAAAGGGGCAAAACAGAAAATTGGAACAGAAAGGCACAATTTCTGTAATAATTCAGTCTGGATGAATGGGAATGCGCCAGTAGGCATCCTTTACATTCATTGTCAGAAAAAGGCCTGAGGGAGGATCACTAGAAACAGAGATTGCAGGGTCAACATTTTGAAACTTGGTAACTTTAGAAAAGTGATGAGAAAGGATAGAGCCAGAAAGGGTCTCCAACTGCTGCCTGTCCTGTGAACTATAGATTGAAATAAAAGCTTTTTAAATGTAGGTGAGAGGGGACCATTTCAATTTTTCCCTGACAAAACAGGTCCTGAAGAACTGGTAGAATAGAGTGGGGATTCCTGAGTAATCTGGACAAAAAATCCAAGACATTCTGTAATCTTTTTGAATGATGGAGAGCACAGTTTTAGCTACAAGTGCTGTGAGACTACTGCCTGTGTATGGACTGCAATGGAATTTTCCCAGCCACCTGGCAGTTCCTCTTTTACTTTTCATCTTTTGAGCTGCCTGCCCTTACTGTAAATTTGACTTTGTAAGCTCCTGCCAGTCTTATTTCATGTGCTCATTCTACTGGGTACTGAAAGATGTAACTGGAAAGGCCCTCTCCTTAAGATTCTAAAAGCTTGAGTTAGCCTTTGGTTCATATCGTCTGACTCAGTTAGTGCATAATGCAATATTCTGTGTATTAATCCATTTATTCATCTTACCTGTAAAAGCTGTAACATCTGGGACTAAACTACCAGACAACGGAGAACATAGAGTTAGCTTCTCAACAATCATCTTGAGAATAGTGCTTCTGTTTTGGATCTGGTAAGCAAAAAAGCAGAGGGGTCTTATTTCCTGCTCTTCCTAGAGACTACCAATCTCCAGAAAGAATGAAAATTCCTTCTTAGGAGCCACCTTGGGAATAATGCTGCTTTGTTGCTTCTGGTGAAAAAAGTAGCAAAGGGGCATTTATTTATGCTGGTCGCTGGACAGCGTGCATGGGATTTCATTGGTTTCAATTCTGGTGAGTGTGTCCTTGGGGCATTTGTTCATAGGTTCATACTAGGCTATTTGCCCTTGGGCATTTACAAGCCTAGCCAGAGTGTGTTTGGCTTTCGCCACCCATTTTAAATTAATTTTGCTATGCCCTTTTTCGAGGTTAGTATACTGTGCCTCTGTCTAACAGTCACACAGAAGTGATACCCGGGGTAAACCTATGATCTCCCATCCACTCATCAAGATTCCTCTTGAAGAGAGTCAATGAGGGACTCTGCCTAACCTGGACTGGGATTTTCTTCCAGCGTGAAGGGAGCCTCTGGGTTATGAATCTGTCCCTCCAGCATATCCTATTTATTTCAGTGCTGAGGTTCAAGTCTCTCGAGCGTGTAGCTCGATGGGATTTGGATTTTCTGAGGTGCAGCATGTCCATTAATTCCGGGTTGGACATGGCTTTCAGGCACAGATCACCTCTGAGCAGGCGGTATGCCACTGAGTAGAGCTGGAGTTTCTTTAACCGGGCAGCATATGGCATCTGTTTGAGCCCTTTGATCCTCTTGGTGAGGTACTTTTGGGGTCTTTCCAGTTGCTGCAGGTGTCTAGTAAGGTACATCCCAAAGGGGGCACTGTACTCAATTATGGGCCTGATGAGGGATGAGTAAATAGGCACGATGACCTCCCCTGATCTAGATGTGAATCCCTTCATGATTAGGTGGGCTATATAAAATGTTTTTCTAACCACTTTGGCCACGTGGTTGTCAAATGAGAGATTGCTATCAACTTGGGTCCCCAGGTCCCTAATTACTTCTTCTGTACTTAATGGATTACCACCTATGTGGTAATTTTTTTACCAAAGGGGATGACTATACACCTTTTGGCGTTTAGCTTGAGGCCATGGCTCTCGCACCAGTTGTCTGTTTCTATGAGGCCCTTTCGGAGGATGCTTGTGTTGGCTGGAGATTATGGTGCCCAGTTTGCAGTCATCTGCAAACTTGTTCAGCCACAGTCCTTCCGTGTTGGCCAGTACCTCCGAGAAATATATACCGAACAAGAGAGGTCCCAGGACTGAGCCTTGTGGGACGCCACTTGTAACTGGTTTGGAGTCTGACATGGCTCCAGCAATTCTAACCATGTGGGTTCTGTCCTTGAGCCAGTTTGCAACCCATCTAGTGACATAGGGGTTTATATTTAAGCTGGTGAGCTTATCTATAATGCCCGAGTGGGGTATTGTATTGAAGGCTTTTGCGAGGTCCAGGTAGGCTGTGTGGACCACCTTCCCCTCGTCAATGGCAATTGTGCAGCTTGGCTGTCTGTTGCATAGAACACTTGGGTGTAAATGATGTGAGACATACCTAGCTGGACTATATGAAGAGAGACATGAATATTTGGCTGAGGCAGGTATGAATCTAGCTTTGAGCAGCATTTTATTGTCACCAAGAATGACATTGCAATATGAGCAAAAAATTACTAACTTCAACAATTGGCTTAGCTTCAAGTGTCATTCAATGGGAGTCCAATACACATCATCCTTAAAAGAGATGGTAGACAATGCTAACTACTTTGCCAGGGATGGCCTGCACCTGTCCTTCCAAGATTTGCATATGTATATTAGCTAAAACTTTGTAGACACCCATAGTGCTTTTTTTAGGCCACATCAGACCTCAAAAGCTTCCAGTGTGATAGAACAGAATTGGGTTAACAACAGTGTTACTGTTCAGTGTTAGGAACCTTAAAGAAAAATTGGCTCCTTACAAGCACTCCTTACCCTGAAAACCATCAATATACACATTGCTATGGAGACCTGGTTTAAAACCACTGAAAGCCACTCCATCAGTACAGAGTTTCAACTGCTAACACATGATCAGGCCTACCTCTCTAAATAAAGGCATTAGCAGTGCGCTTGGTTTCCATATTTGTAACAAAAAAAAAAAATCATCGCCAGACTAGTTAAACAAGATAAAAATCTGGAACTCCTCCATGTCCAACTGGCTATTAACTAGACCCCTTACCACATCACAGCTAACTACAGAAACCCCAAACCCCTCTATGCCTATATCCCCTATGTAACAAGTATGGAGTCTCCATGAATTACACAAAAAGTACAGTTGTTTACACTTACCATAAATGCAGATGTTCGAGTGTATTCACTGTTGCAGTTGTCACATTTGGGTTATCCTGCCAGGCGTAGCCCTCATTCGGCTCGAATACCAGAGGCTTAGTATTTCTGCATCGGTTGCTGTCGCTCCAGGACTGACGTCAGGTCGTGCATGTTATAAAATCAGGCAGCTGACGCCATTACATCAGTTTTTCTTGCCCTGCCAGCAGCCCCCCAAATAGGGAGCTAGGTTATTTGGAAGAACACCCCCAGCAGAAAGTAAATACCAAAGAATCCCTGTAAGGAGAGAGAGAGAGAGAGAGAGACAAGGGGGATGGAGGGAGGGAAACCAGGAATGCAGTAGTGAATACACTTGAACATCTACATTTATGGTACATGTACACAACTGTACTATGTTCTTCATGTTTCACTGTTGCAGTCATCACATTTGGGTTGATTCCCAAAGCTGAAGAAAAGGGTGGAGGCAGTCAAGAAGACTGTGGGCTAGATAGGATGTCCTGCAGGACTGTGGTGGCAAAGATTGCCCTGGATTTGGAGGAGATAGGCAGGTAGTAATGCTTGGTGAAGGTATGAACAGATGTCCATGTTGCAGCCTCCAGGATGTCCCTGGTGGGTACCCCTCTGAGAAAGGCTGTAGAGGTGGAGGATGCCCTGGTGGAATGTGTCCTGACCCCCTTTGGGGTGGTTTCCCATGCTGCCTGTAGCAGAAATGGCTGCAGTGTGCTATCCATTTGGAGATTGTTTGTTTAGATACGGCCTTACCCTCTTCTCCTGCTGCAATACTGACTAGCAATTGATCAGTTTTTCTAAAAGATTTAGTCCTGTCCAGATAGAATGTGAGCTGTTTGTGCACATCTAGAGAGTGCAGAATCCTTTCCCCCTTGTTTTGTGGGTTAGGGAAAAAGGTGGGCAAATGTATGGATTGGTTGAGAGCCACATTGGACACCACTTTAGGCATGAAGGATGGGTTAGTCCTGAGTGAGACTCAGTCAGCATGGAAAAGGATGACGGGCTCTACAGCCATGTGTGCTTAAAGCTGTGATACTCTTCTAGCTGAAGTGATGGTCAGCAGCAGGGCTGTCTTCCAAGAGAGAAATTTTAACTCTGCTGAAGCTGCAGGTTCAAAGGGGGGTAGGGTGAGCTTTTCCAACAAAAAGTTAAGGTCCCAAGCTGGGGTAGGAGCTCTTCTGGTTGCCGTAAGTTGTTAGCCCCTCTTAGGAACTGTTTGATGAGAGGGTATGAGAAGAGAGGTGGCTCTACGCTGTAATGAGCAGAGATGACAGAGGCATGAATTTTAATAGAAGAGAAGGATAGACCCCTGTGTAGTAGGTCTGCCAGGTAATCAAGGATGAGAGGTATTGAGGGCTGTGCAGTTCTGGCTCCATTAGCTTGGATCCAGGTGCAAAACCTTTTCCACTTGTCAGCATAGGATTTCCTAGTGCTGGGGCATCTGGCCTCATGTATAACATCTAGGACTTGTTTGCTTAGGCTGGCAGCTTGAGGGGTGGTCAGGGAATAAGCCAGGCTTCCAGGTTGAGGGTCTGCAATTTGGGATGCATGAATTCTCCATTCCCCTGGGTCAGGAGTGTTGGGATCTGAGGGAGATGCCATAGTAGCAGGCTGCGCAGCAGTGGGTACCAGTGCTAGAGTGGCCAGTCTGGGGCAATCAGGATTGCCCTTGGTTTTTCCTCCCTTATTTTGAGCAGCACCCTTGGCATGAGAGGTAGGGGAAATGCATAGACCGAGAGGTTTATCCACTGGAAGGATAGAGCATCCACTTTCCAGGCGTTGCTGTGAGGTTCCCTGGTGCAGAATTTTCTGAGCTGATGATTGGAGTGGGAGGCAAAGAGGTCGACCTTCGGGGAGCCCCATTTCTGGGTTACAAGGGTGAAAGTTATGTGGTCTAGCTGCCACTCATGTGGGTCTAGCAGGTTTCTGCTTAAGGTGTCTGCCAGAGAGTTTAGAGAGCCTGGCAAGAATTGTGCTAGCAGGTGTAGTTGCATGGCTGAGGCCATGTGCCAAAGGGTCATGTTGACCCTGCAGAGAGGATAAGAGAGTGTCCCTCCCTGCTTGCTGGTATACCACATCACTGTGGTGTTGTCTATTTTGATCAGTAGAGGCCCTGGGGAGAGTAGGGGTCTGAAGGCTGTCAGGGTGTGATGAACAGCTAGCATCTCTTTTTGGTTGATGTGCAGATGTATTTGATTTGGGCTCCAATGGCCCTGAATGCACCTGCCGTCCAGATGTACACCCCAGGCATAGTCTGATGTGTCTGGTGGTGAGGGTATGCGTGGCATGGGGTTGTGAGAAGGGAAGTCCCTTGTTGTGGTTGCAAGCTGCTGCCCACCAAAGAAAACCTTTCCTTAGACAAGGTATCACTGGTATGAGAGTTTCCAGGTCTTGAGAGTGTTGACACCAAAGGCTTTTTAGGTACCATTGTAGTTTCCTCATATGCAGTCTGGCATATGGAATGAGTAGGATGCAGAAGGCCATGAACCCTACAGCTTGCAGAATTTTCCTTGTGGATAACTGGGTTCTGGTGCTAGTTGAGAGAAGTAGCCTGTCAGGCAGGCTTGTTTTTCTGAAGTAAGGAATGCCATCTGGGATGCCGTGTCCAGGCTTACTCCCAGGAATACAATTTTTTGTGTGGGGTCTAGTTTTGATTTCTTTTCGCTGATAGCATACCCCAGGGAGATCAGTAGGTCTTTTACAAAAGTCAGGTGCTGTAACAGCTTTTCCTGACTGTTTGCCTGAATCAGGCAATCGTCTAAGTAGGGGTAAATTTGAACATTTCTTTGTCTGTAAAAAGCAATGGTGGGAGCCAGGCATTTTGTGAAAACTCTGGGAGCAGTGGATAGGCCAAAGGGAAAGTGCAGAGAACTGAAAGTGCATAGATCCTGCCCTGAAACGTAGGTATTTCCTGCATGATTCCCTGATTGGGATGTGTAGGTAGGCCTCTTTTAGGTCTAGGGTGGCTAACCACGCATCCTTGGAAAGCATTGGTAGAAGCTGCTGGAGGGTGAGCATTTTGAATTTTTGTATCACCAGAAAGGTGTTTAGAATGGATAGATCGAGGATTGAGTGTAATGTGCCCTCTTTTCTGGGTACCAGGAAGAGTCTGGAGTAGAAACCTTGGCCTATCTGTTCTGCAGGAACATGCTGTATTGCCCTCATGGAGAGCAGGGAAAGGACTTGCTTTTTGGCCTCTGCCCACTGGTTTGACAGAAGATCTGGGAAACCTTTTGGGGTTGGTGGAGTGTGGAAATAAAATTTGTATCCCGGGGACACTATGTTGAGGACTCATTGGTCGTTGGTAATTGTGGCCCAGTTGCTTGCGTGGAAGGAGAGTTTTCCTCCTAGAGGCATAAACAGGTGGGCAGAGGTAAGGGGTGGAAGTGTAAAGTCATTCTGAGTTATTACCATAAGGGGGTGGCTTTGCACTATCTGTTTTTGAAGAGGAGGAACTCTATTGCTTAATTTCTTCATTCCCTGGGGCTGCTGTCTGGGGGGTCTGCTTCCCCTGGGTCTGGGCTGAGCTGGCCTGGAGGGGGCAGGAAAGGAGCACTGCTTGGAGGGGCAATGCCTACTGAACCGTGGAGGCTAGACCTGTAAGAAGTATTTAACTATATGCATAGATTTAGCTTTTTCTTCCATCTTTTTTAAGACCTCTTCTGCCTTGGTGCCAAATAAGTTGCCTTTGTTCAATGGTGCGTCCAATAATTTGGATTTGACATGGTTTGGCAAGGTCTGTTCCTTAAGCCAAGCATGCTTTCTAAAGACAGAACCAGTGGCTGCTGCTCTGCAAGATGCCTCTAGGGCATCAAAACCACAATGCAAGGTGTGCTTAGTTACTTGACTTGCAGAATGCATTAACTCTTGTAAATTCTTTATTTTCTGCACAAACAGGAAAGGAAAATATTTTTTGTTTGAGGAGTTCTATGGTATGCTGCTGATATTTCAGCATGTGTAACTGACAATTTAATGCTCTAATAGCAAGAGTAGCAGAGGTGTACACTTTTTTACCTATTTGTCTAAAGCTCGGGAATCCCTACCTGAGGGGGTGGGATTCTTAGTTGAAGTTGCTTTAATTAATTTAGGTCCTTGAGAGATGACCTCTGGGTCAGCAGTAGGATTTTGAAAAGAAATCTGTGAGAGTCAGGGGCTCTGTAGTACCTGTCAGGTTTCCTGGGAGCAGGAGTAAGGGTGTCAGAACTCAAAATGGATTCCATAAAAACATCATCCACAACATCTAGGACAGGAAGAATGGCCAAAGGTCTGTGCTGTGGTAAATCTAAGAATTCCCTGAGTCTCTTTTTTCGACTGAGGATAGTCTTGATATTCCCATTGGAAATGCTCCCTTAAAGTATGAAGAGTTTCCCCAAATGAAAAATCCTCGGGAGGAGAGATAGAAGGAATGGATTCCTCTGCATCAGAATCCTCATAAGCAGAGAGGGGTTGCATATCTTCACATTCGGATGCATCAGATTCATTGGACTCCTGTTCAGATAAAACTACTGGGGACAAGTCTCTTTTTCTTTTGGAAGGGGTAGCCTGGCTTCCCCTAATAAGCATAATAAGGTCTTCTGCCATTTTAAGCATTTGAGATTGAGGCAAAGAAGCAGGTGCCTGAGCTTGGGTCATTGGTTTTTTGGGTGTGGTTCGTACCCTGGGCCTTAGAAACTCTGTAGTTTTAGAAAGAACTGAAGATGCAAAAGAAGTCGTCGGTCTGTGTTGAGTATCAGTAGTGCAAAGTACTTAATCAGAAGCCGGTGCCTGCTGAGTGGCTCTGAACCCATCCAAGGTAGAGACATCCGCAGGATCCTTAGTCGAAGAAGAGTCTTGTGGCATACTGGACTCCGAAAGGTTCTCAGTAGTGGTCTGCGAATCCACAGAAATGGGCATCAGGGACTGCGAAAGCACCTCGCTGAGGGCTGGAGAACTGAGCTTAGTGGAAGCATTGTTGGCAGTTTTGGACCTGTGCGGTCTGTCTCTGTCTTTATCCTAATGGTTTTTCAGAAGATCGGTAGTCAGACGGCTTACCGAAGCCATATTGGAATTTGAGGACTGAGAGCGAAAATATCTAACTACAATAATGGCCTGACGACATATAGTTTGGGTACTGAACAAAGCACAAAAGTGACAGCGGGGGACATCGTGGTCTGGGCCTAAACAAACGATGCAGTAAGAATGAAAGTCTCGGTATGGTATTTGATTTCCACAGGTGAGACAATTGTTAACTTTTTCTGACATCGGTTAGAGCAAGAAAAAAGGATCCCCAATGGGGTACTTAGCTTTAGAGGACTTCAACTTCAATTTGGAAATGAAAACTCAGGTAGCGGCCGGCTGGCACGTGTGTGAACTGTTTCTGCTTTGGGCTCCTCGGCAAGAAAGACTGATGTAATGGCGTCAGCTGCCTGATTTTATACCATGGACGACGTGATGTCAGTCCTGGACAGACAGCAACCGACGCAGAAATACTAAACCTCTGGTATTCGGCCTGACTGAGGGCTACCCCTGGCAGGATAACCCAAATGTGATGACTGCAACAGTGAAACAAGAAGAACATCACCATTCTCCGAAGGGACTTCAACTAACACTCCATTAACTCTGGAGATGCAACTGGAGATGCATACATCCTCTAATATGTATGGAAAGATGTTTGGACTTTATCACTACAACCTTTCTGGACCAGTTATTCTGCACCCCAACCCGGGGCAACAAAATCCTGGGCTTGAACCCGACAAATATGGGACAGCTCTCCTTCCTACCAATTATAACTCCCTCCCTGTTCAAATCAGACCATAAATCAGTTACATTCATCTTAAGAATGAAGCCAGTAGGATCTGCCAATACCTCAGTATTCAGAGCTTATGCCAAGGCTAATCTACTGACACTGAGTGATGACCTGGCTGAATTCAATATCCCCTTCCAAATCGATGACCTCACTACGTATGTGGAATCCTTTACTGACAAATTCTATGCATATGTGAATTGCTGCAAAGATACATTGGTTCCCTTCTGAAGTAAATACAATGCCAAATTCAGAAATAAACCCCCCTATGATGCAACCCAAATCTAAGCAGGCTCTATAACTCATTGCATGTAAAAATAAATGTAACTCTCTAGATGAAAAAAAACCTCTTGCTAAACCTTACAGTGAACCCTGAAATCTGATCAAATCAACCAATGCCAGACAAGAGGTAAAAATTGTCACCCAGGCAAAGAACAACCACAAAGCCTTAAGTGTGTTAGAAGCCTTAGAAATAATGCACCAGCACTCTGTGGAGCTAACAGCAAATTATGTCACATACCTGGACCCAGAGGACACATCCAATCTACTAGCTATAACTTCATCCCCCCCTCCCCTCCTACATTCCCCAGCTCTCATAAACGCATCAACACCCCTCTCAAATCTCCCATGAAGAAATCACCAAGACACTATCCATGGTCAAGAACACTGCCTCTATGGAGCCAGATAACATATCAGGCTGCTTACTGGACAGCTCAAAAAAGACCTGTTAAGCCCCCTAGAGAAACTATTTAATATCAGCCTCAAAATGTGCTTTGTGCCAGACTAATGAATGACAGTAACTGTCATCTCCTCGCACAAAAATGGGGCATCAGCAGACCCAGGAAATTCCACTCCAAAGTACTAAGTCATCTGTAAGGCTATGGAAAGGATAATTACAGAATTAATAAAAAAAGACATAGGTAACTTAGGAACTCTCAACTCAAGTCAATTTGGATTTAAGGGCAGATCACTGCTTAGTTACCCTAGTTGACTTCTTCAAGAAGGTTACTGAAGCAATGGATGAGGGTAAATCAGTACATGCTGCATATCTAGACCTCACAAAAGCATTGAATGCCATCCCACACTCAAGTATTGTAGATAAACTATCCCAGCTAAATGTAAATCCCTATATTAACTCCTCAGATAACAAAATGTCTCACAAATACAGGAAACTAGGGTGGGCTGCTTTACCTCTTCCAAAATACCTGTTACTAGACGTGTACCCCACAGCTCAGTCCTTGGGCCACTGCTCTATAGCATTTACTTCTCAGAGGTCAAAGCTACTGTGAATGTTTTATAGCTGGCCATGTTTGCAAATAACTGTAAACTTGGTGCCGTCATAAACCCCTTGGAAGACACCAAGATTCTCTAAGAAAGCCTTTCCTAAACCAATAGCTGGTACCAAACTTTGGACACATTGACAACACACCCTTTCAAATTGATCCAGTAGTTAGGGATATGAGAAAACTATGCAAACAATGAACAGTCCTTTCATCATCACTTTTCCACTAGTGTAAGAAAGTGATTTTTCATTGTACACATTAGTACTACAAGTATGGCACAGTGGTCCAGGATGAATTCTGCATTCATAAAGCTGATTACTGAGTATAATGTCCCTTTGGTATGCACCTACCCTAACATCTGACAGAACCTGAAAACCCACAGTGCTTTCTTACTATGAAAATCAATGGTCTAAATCATAAAAACTATACGGATCATCTCAGAGCCTTGTCCCCCTTAGTGCCACATAGGCTAATTAATGGTGATCTCTGTTTCACATACAGAGTTTGAACAGAATCTATCCTTTCATATCTAATGCATATTTTAATTCTGGTGGGATATAAAACATCAAAAAATCTAAATCTCTTTTACAACATAAACACAATCAAACATAATCTGGTCAAATGTATGGGTAACTGCTAATTCACCCCTTGGTTTAGCTTCGTTATTCCATGTGGATAGGGATAACATGAAAATGTTCTGCTCACCTCTGGGATATTCATACTTAAAATATAAAGACTAAAAACTTCATGGGAATGTATGGCCAGGCTTTTAATGATTTTCATGAATCAACAGCCCACTAAATAGCTAAGAATCTACTTGTCTGAAGTTATGCATTCCCAAACTGGAAAAGAAAATGATAGCTTCTTGGAGAAAGGGATATAGTAAAGACTGACGTGGAGAGTATGGCAGCAAAGCAGGACAGTCATAAAGTGGCTGGCTTGTTAGGAAAGCAGGGATTAGATCCCTTGAAGTCTTGCTGAGATATGCCTTGGAATTTCTTTTCAGAGCATGTTTGTCCCTTTTAGAGATGTTTTAGAGATGTGAGGACCCCTAGGGAATGGGGTTTTACATAATGCACAGGGATTCCATAATAGTGCTGTAGGAGGCAAGGGACAAGGTGGGCATATGGGGGGGGGGGGTACTATAGTTAGCTATGATGTCATAAGTATTTTTTTTAAATGGTAAGTTGGATGTGTAGGAGTTGTAGGGCATTATCCTGTCTCATGAGCCATGAGGTCTGATTTTGTTCTACAAATATAGAGACACTGCCACTTTTAGTACCACTGGCTAGTTTGGTGTGCCTGCACATTCTGCACTTATGGGGTGCTCTCAATGGTCTTGAACCCCATGTCCGTGACAATGCATACATCTTAGATTTACTTCAGGGTAAGCAGTGCCTGAGGGAGTGGAGTTTTTTGCTGAGGGTTTTAGCATTCAAAAGCAATACCTTTATGTTTTCCAGACTATGTTTTGTTAAACTGAAAGCTTTTAAAGACTGCCATTGCCTACAAAAGGCATGATATGGGTGGACGCTGGCTGTTAATGGTACTTTATAGCACTTTAATGACCTCAGCAAAAGAGAAGTCTCAAGGTATAGCTAACTGAAAACCAAAATGGTATATCTAGTCTGGGTCTTGCAGGCTGAGACAAAATTCCTTTCTGAAGCAATCAGATCTGAGCAGGAAAAATGATGGGACCTTCATGATCTCTTGCGGAGGGATAATTCAAAAGGAAGAAAATAAAATGTACTGAAATATTTCTAGGTACTAAACTACATCCATGTTTCATTAGAGGGAAAAATAAAGTAAAATATACAATAGGGTGCAGTTTTCCATTACAAGTAGTAAAGAGTGAATGTGGTAAGATGATTTTACAATTGTACATTGATCAATTATATACCATATGAACCTGAACAATCCATTTAATTCTCAGTGGTTCAGGAGAACTTCTGAAAATAAGCATACACTGCATTGCATGGGTCAAAAATATACACATTTAATTTTTCTCAGTTAGCTAAAATGCCTTTAAAATAGCAACTGTGCCAGAGCTCTCAACTGCCCAGATTTTGCCTCTTACTTTTGCCCCGTTACTCATAAAATGTCTGATTTTCTGCTGAATCACTGAGGACTAATGCAGTTCACCAATGCCAGACAGAGTTTTATACTTATTATTCTTCAGAAAATGTCTACTGATGCAACAAGTGTTGTTTTATTAACTTTCTACAAGAATTAGAGTAATATTTAAACGTTATCCCCGATTTTGGGCCTTTCTACAGCATTATTTTTGGCTTTACCTTTATCCTGAATTCTTGAGTAAAGAAGTTGATGATTAGCATACATGCACACAAAAACCTTCAGTACATTCTCAGATTCAGCACAAGTAATGGAGTGCTCTAAACTGATTATATATGTATTTTTAATACTATTTATCATCAATACATCTCTAGTAGACTTCCAGTTATGTGAAAAACATTTTCTCTTCTATCATCAGAAAAAATGACCCAATCACATGCTTGCATTAAAAAGATTCTGTTTCAAAACATCATTTAATCATTAGTCAGAAACTGAAACTGGACACTGCTTCATGCATAAGAAATCACTATGGGCTAGATTCAATAAAGGCTACACTAAGTGTATACGATATGTATTCAATATAATTCTTATCACATTTTTTGTGCTTTCTAGTCACTCAGAAAGAGTACATTAAGTATACATGTAGTCTACAGTTTGTGGTAACCTTTATGAATCCCTGTCAATATTTAAAGCTGCAAGAATATCAGCAGGAAAACTAAAATTAGGAGGAAGAAGGTATGTGTTATGTTTGTGTTGTCTGTTTACTCTGAGCAATGTACACTTAGTGTAGGTGTTATTGAATCTGGACCTACATTGTTCTTTAGTAAAAAAACAATATAATGAAACTGCAAATATTATTTAATGCATCCCAAGATCTCAACAATGATCATATTCTGAACGACTAAACAATTCTGGCTTTGATTTAAAAGAGGAAAAAGCAAAAAAAAAACAGAAAGCTTCCAAGTTCTCCTTTGTCACCAACAATAAGCAAATTTCAAAGTCATAATTTAGTGCTACTAATAGTTGTTTCTATGGATTAAAATGCACACTCTTGCAGCTACTCGAATATGGAATATGAGGTTTGTGGAATATGCTGCTATAAAAGGTTGAGGTACATTAACCTAGAAGCTTCAGTTAAAATGCATACCCATAAAAGCTGAGAAAAAATAACAAAAATCCTAAGACACCAGGGAACTGTGGATTCCCCTGCATTAACCAGATGCCTCTGTTCACATGAATTATACAGTGCTTCTTCCAGGTAACAAGATTCTTTTATTTACATGGACTGCAATGTTTCTTCAGGGAAACAACTGCAAACTAGCTAGTCTGCTTTGAAAAATCTCGTTCCCATCTCTCCTGCTGCTGCTGCTGTTAAAGACAAGCTGAACATAGCTAATGTAATGTACAGCTATCATGATATACATGTTTACAGACTTGCATAAATGCACACAGAGATTACTGATTTACAGATGAAGTAGTGCATTTACTACAAACTGAATATGTTGTAACTACAGTACTTAGGGTATCTAAAACAAATGGTTCCTGATAATACAGTAATTTATATTATCCACTGACAATTTCTTCCAGAGAATTACCACACTTTCATTTAAACAACATTTCCTTGTACCCATTCTATGACCATTCATATGTATATTCACACTATTTCTTTTATAACACAGTAAATGTGAGTAAATTCATTTCAGGCATTCCTTTAAAATTCATTGCTTATCCCACTCTATCATTAGCCCATCTTATGGAGCAGAGCTGTCCGTAATAGCTCAGCAAGTCATTTAAAACTAATAGTCTTTGGCCTTTCTTGGTAACTCATTTCACAGTACTATCTTGGGGCATTTGTTGGTCTAATAAAACAGTTTTTGCAATTTACCTTATGTGACAGAGGAAAAAACAAGGTACTAATTTGGTCTACATTTAAGATTAGTAGTAGGGTTATCATATGAATGAGCTGCCATCTCTAAGTTATACTGAGCTGAGAGAAAATACAAACTCAAGTAAAGTACAGTTTTGTACCTACCATAAATGTAGATGTCCGAACTGGATAGCATCTGCAGTCATAACAAGTGGGTTGTCCTGTCGACAGAGTCCCCGCAGTCGCAGTCGGTTCCCGGGTCGGCTTCGGGTCATTCGGTGTCGACCCACCCACCGCTATCTCGTCATCTCTGTTGGTCTAAAAGCATCAGCACGGCCTCATTTCTTCTTGCCCCAGATGCCCCAGATGCTCTTGCATGCTAAATTGCATAAAAAAAAAATTTGGATAGATGCTGTTTCAAATAGATAGAAATAAAACAACAAGTACATAATATACTACATATATACAAATACACCTACAAAACAAGACCCCCACGAAGAAGCTATAGATGGGTAAACACCCTAGGGACAGAGCAGAGGGAAGGAGGGAGGGTAATCTGACTGCAGATGCTGACATCTACATTTTCATCTAGGTATTATGGTAGGTACAAAATACTATGGTGCATCTCATGGATGTATCTGCAGTCATAACAGAAGGGTAATACCAAGCAGCCAACAAGGGAAGGAGGATAAAAGGTGTTTATAGGTGTTTAGGGATCCCAGTTAGTAGTGGGCAACCCCACCCATCTTGAATATAGGAGAGCAAAATTAGCTTGTATAATGTTGAATACACAGGTCCAAGTAATGTCGCCTCAATAATAATGTCTTTGGTTGCCACTCCTCGTAAGGTAGTGGGCTGTGCCCTTGTGGGATGTGTCTTATGTTCTCTATGGAAGGCTTTTGTTGGAAGGAGAGTAGCAATGGATATGCATGCCTCCTCATTGGGAGATTGTCTGTTTGAAATAGCAGTTTCCCTTCCTTTCCTGTTGCATAGGCTACAAAAATTGTTTTTTCTTTCTTTGCTGTTTTTTTGTTGTCCAAGTAGTAGTAGTAGTGTTCTATACATCAAGGTATGCAGTTATTCTTTCCTCTGTTTTGTGGGTTGGTGAAGAAAGGTAGTAGGTGGATTGCCTGGCAAGATTCTCTCCTCTCTGATACCTTGGAAATAGAGGATAGGTAGTCACATGGACACTCTATCTTGGTGGAAGATTAGAAACAAGGGGCATTGTTGCCTGCCTTTCTCCTCCTGTGGACCTCCACTCCTTGGGAAGATTATTGCCAGTAGGAAGCAGTTTTCCATGACCAGTTGTAAAAAGTGTTGCAAGGGTGATAGTTCAAGGTTTTTCTGTAGTGTTTTTTACCAAGAAGCTGGTAAAGGTGGTTTCTTGGAGGTGGTATGGTCTGATTGTTTTGAGGAACTTTTTTCTCAAAGAAAGCGAAAAACAGGGCGACTTGCAAAAAACAGGTGGATCAAAGCTGTATTCTGCTGAAATATGGAGGAGTAGGACAGGGATGAAAGAGTAGGAAAAACCCAGACACTCCAGAATGTTAGGCATATCTATGTTTGACACATCTTTGTTGTTTGACATAAATGACTTTTGACAATGATTTTCCTTCATTGTTTTTTCTTGTCAGCTGTCTGGCCTTCTTGTTGAAGGTCTCGTGCTTCAAGTCTTTGAGTCTAACTCTTTGGGAAAGTTCTGGATTTTTTGCAGTCATCTGCATTGCTTTGCAGTTTGTTGAAGGATGCTGTAGTGTTTTTTGCTGTAAGTTCTTTGGTTAGGTTTGGATGTATGACTTTGTATTTTGTTCGAGACATGCTCTTCAGTAGTGGAGGTAGTGGCGTCTTGGCCAGTTTGGCCATCTCAGGAGCCATCAGGGGCATCTCTTCCTTGGGCCTGCTTTCTTCAAGTTATCCTTGTATCTTGTGAAGGGAATGCTGTCTTAGCCTTGCCTTTCCAGTTTAAGGGTGAGGAGTCCACTTCCATGGGCCAGGGTGGAATGTCCCGCCTCAGATTTTTTTGTGCAGATTGAGAGGTGATGTGCTGTTGGGCTATTCGTGGTCCTCTCTGGTCTTCTGAGATGGTGCTGAGAAGTCTGAATGTGGTTGTGCCATTTCTTCCATTAGGGTGGCATCAATATGTCTGCTAGAGTATTGTCTTCGGGCATCCGAGTGGTTCTTGAATGTGTCTGCCTGTAACTGAATGTTGTAGCTGATGCCAGGGTCCACAGCTCAGAATGTCTAGCAGTGCAGGTCCAGTTGTGTTTCCCTGTTTGTTGATGTACCACATGACTGTGGTGTTGTCTGTCATATCAACGAGAAATGGTTTGAATGTTTGATTGCATAGGGTACTGCCCCTCTTTGAATTTGTTTTTAGATTGATGTTGGCAGTTTACTGCCAGTTGATCTTTTGATACAATTTTTTGAGCATGTGGCCCCCATTGTCCTGCTGAAGCGCACTTGTCAGCATCTGGGCTGGGTTGGCATTCATGTAGGTCTGTGGCCTGGGTTACATTGGCATGCCTGAGCCCCATAGGAACTCCTGTTTTAAGCATGGAATTAGTGGGATTGGAATTCTAGACTGTTCTCTTTCTAGACTGTGTATTAATTAGGACCATCTGTCTTTAGTCTACCACTGTCTGGCAAAATGGGACCAAGAGATTAATGGGACCAAGATTTCCAAGGATGCCAGAACTTGGGACCAAATGCATTCTTTCAGTTTTGTTAGTGCCAGCAAGAGTCAAAGTTCTTGTTCTTTTTGTTTTTTCTGTTGTTGGGAAGAAGTAGCCAGTTGTGCAACTTTTTGTAATCCGTCCAAGAGAATGCGTGTTGGTTGTCTGGTATCAGCAAACTCTTTTGTGTTTCTGTTGTGTGGTATGTTGCTTGTTGTAAATTTGACTTTCTTTGTAAGCTGTTTGTCTGCTTCTGCTTTTGCAGTCCCTCCCCCAGGTAGCCCTCGCCCAGGCTGGGTTTTAGTGAATTCTCTGTAGGCATGGCGGCGACACTGATGCAGAATATTTTGTGAATACTCATCTGCTGTGAATAAGGCAAGCTCTTTTTTGCAATTAGTAGTCGATCCTGCCTGATCCCTATCTGATCCTGCTTCTGCAGATTGGCTCTGAATGCAGGCAGGTATGCCTCCTTGAGATCTAGAGTTATCAGCCAAGACTCCTTGCCCATAGGGGGGAAGAAATGGTTAAAGGAAGTTATTGTATTTTTGGGGACATGAATGTATGAATTTGCCTGAACATTTTTAGGAATTGGTTTCCAACTTTTTTGTCTGGAGTAGACTAGAAATAATAGGAATAGTCTGGAGTAGAACCCCTTTCCTTGGTCTGCTGTTGGCACTCTTTCCACAGCTCTCATGTTTCCAACTGTTTGAGAGCTGGGTGTAGGTGATTTTCTTTGTATTTGCATTATTCCTTGTGGTCTGCTTTGACTGGTAAGTTGTAACCTTTGATCTGGTGGTTTGTAAAACTTTTTTGTCTTTTGTTGGTAGTTTGATTTGTAGTGCCAGTTCTTTGAAATTTCTCCGCTGGTAGGCCCTGGGATGTTTTGTCGTGGTTCTGTTTCTGTTGTTCGTGTGGTTGTGCTGCTGATGTTTGTGTAGTGTGTGTGTGGCTGTCTCTGCGTTCACTGTTGCCTTGCCCCTGTAATTGCTTCCTGTCCTGTCCTCTGCCTCTGTTATTGTCTCTGTTTCTGCCCCTTTGAAATTTTGTGGAGTCAGGAAAGGACCAATTTTGGCAGGCCAGTTCCTACAAAACCTGCTTTGAACCTTTGTACAATCTTTTCTTTTCAATTTTAGATTTTTTCTTTTCTTTCACCTTTCTTCATAACTCTTGGGCACCATGTTTCTTAACAAAACCTGTCAAACACCTGTGCTAGCCACTTCTTCATTTAGCCATGGGGGCATAAAGCAATTCTTTTTTAGCCATTGCCTTCTTCTCATTCTGCTCTTCATGTCATATTCAAATCCAGCCCAAGTCATCATAAAGCCACATTTTAAGGAATGGTTGCAACATGTTGGTATGTTTACCAGCTCTAAATCAAATTTTATCATGAGATTTCACATCAGTAATAAATAGTTGTTAACCAGTGCATATGTTCTTAGTTATGTATCATGTGATGAGTCTTATTTGTTGTATGTTATGAGAGAGTACTTTTAGTGCAGATTTTTGACATAAGAGAGTCTAATGAAACCTTGCTCTTTTTTACCTAACTGTGTCTAGACCTTGGTTGCGTATTTGAAGGTTGGGAGTTTGGGATTCTGGTTCCTGGGAGGGGGCTTCCCTTAGCTGAGGAATAGGGTTTTATCGCACCCTGTGGGGGCTGTCTTGGGGGCCCTTCAATATATCTGGAAGAAAGCCGAGCTGGGGTCACAGAAAATGGTGGCCAGTACAGAGATCACAGAAAAGGAGCTATAGTCTGGAAAGGGCTAAAGCCAAAGGAAGAGGGAGGGAGGTGAGTCAAGAAAAAAGAATTTTTCTCATTGCTGAAAGGTCGAGGATCTGGGAAGGGTTCCTCAAAGGAGAATTCTTCTATGGGATTAAGAAGGGATCTTCTGGAGCTGGTCAGGGATTTTCATTCATCAGAATCAGTTTCAGGGCTGTAAGATGCAAAGATTTTCCAGGTAGAGAATTCTTGGGATTGGGAAGCAGCTGCTCTGGAGCTGGCTCAGGGGCTCTGCCCTAGGTCTCTGGGCTGGGCAAGAAAAGCTGCTGGATTAAAGAAATGTCTTCTCTCCAGAATAAAATCAGATGACACTGGCCATATTTGAGTGGCTGGAGTCTCCTGGCTGGGGGCACTGTAACCCCTGTCTGGGCAAGATTGCTCATGGCCTTAGGTTGAGGGCTTAGAGGAAATGGCTAGGTGAGAACTAGATCCTCTGGGGAAAATCCAAGGAATAGTCGGGAAAAGTTGGAGGTCTCTAAGCCTAAGACCAGGTGAGGCCCTGCTGGAGTGAGGGAGAGATTCAGGCAAGAGCAGAGTCAGCTGTACTTTTTTCAGTTTTTCATGTTTCAGTGTGGCAGGGCGCCACCCGTGGGTAAAATTTGTGGTTTTTTTAGATCTTTTTTTTGGGAGTGTCGGCCAGTTCTAATGAAAAAGTGAGTCGAGCTGTACTTGTGATCAGTTTCTGACAGAAGGGAAAATCTGTTCTATGTGTTGATTTGCCGCCTGCGTTTTCACGGGCTGCGAGGGGCACAGGTCAACCTAAGCTGGGGCTTTGGGCAGTTGTCCGGACTATGGGACACAGCGAGTGGAAATCTTTATGAACCGAAAACAAGGCAGACAAACTCCGTGTGTTAACTTTTGAGGCAACATCAAAGAGCAGCAGAAAGAGTTTTTAAGTGAGTATCTAGTTGGCTGAGGTAAAGTCTAAACGCTTAAGATGGTTTGCCTTTCAGCTTGACTTGCTAACAGCTTCTGGGAAAAAGGCGCGGCGAACAAGACTGCCCAAGGCAATTGAGGCTGAGACGGGGTCGGGCACGCCGCAGCGAAGACTAACTTTTAGTGCTGCCGGGGTCACTCCGGACCGGAGCCGACGACAGGGTTTATCTTAGGGCTGCTTGGTACTTGGACAAGAAGGAGCGGTCTTACATTTTTATAGTAGTTACAAAGATTTAAATTTGTATCTCAAAATATATTGCAGAAAAGGTGAATCTGTACCGCTAAACATTATTCAAGTAAAACAGAGTTCTGATGGGAAAATAAAAAGCAGGCAAACATACTAGACTGGTCAACCCAGTTTGGAATTCTCTCTACATGCATTTTCTGAATCTGGAGAAGGCATATGGTTATGTACCCTAGAAGGTTTTGTGGTATCTGCTACAATAGTAATAGATAATTGGGCCTATGTTATGTGCCATCAGGTCCTTGTACTTACAGAGTGGGAGACAGATATGTTTGCATTCAATGTGGGTGTAGGACTCTGCCAACGGACTGCCTATTCTTCCTTCCTGTTTCTGATTGTCATGGACAGGATATCTAGGTGCAGGGGAGATATGAACAGCAATGATGTCATCCTCTTGGCCTCAAGTGATTTTTCACCTATTGTGTGCAGAGAAGTGTTTCTCTGCTGATGGTTAAGTGTTTAGGAAAAGAACCAGTTATCTCCAAATCAGAGATTAATATCATTTTCAGGAAGAAAGTAGACTGTTGCCCACAGGTGAGAAAGAGGCAATTACCTAAAGTGGAGGTGTTTACACATCTTGAAGTGTTATTCATCAGTGAGGGTATACAGGATCAGGACTCAGACCAGTGGAAGGATGAAGTAATGGAGTTACATTCATTATGTTGAGTCTGCTTTACAGGAAAGTCACTTTGCAGCATTTTACTGAATATTTTGATTTGAATTCTGCAAAGTGCTTGACTAAACTCTTTTTGCCAAGATCAGCAGGTAGTAGGACAAGGGAATTTCTCCTTTTCTCCACTATGGCACAGTCACAGAGTTGGTATGTTATCTAGCTATATCTATCTATGTCTATATTTATATCTATCTATCTATATATAGCTATCTATCTATATGTGTGTGTGTGTGTGTGTGTGTGTGTGTGTGTGTGTGTACAGATATAGATGTGGATACACACACACACACACACACACACATAAAGAATCAAAGAATCGGGGGGGTCTTGCCTTCCTGCAAATACACTGTTCTAGGTATTTCACCTTGTTTACAAGATTTCGATGAGCTTGATCAAACCCATCACTTTTGAGGTTTCCCTTTTTATCAGTTCTTGATGTAATGTGTGTTGATGAACTTGTACAGATCCCAGCAGCAGTACTGTAGCCATTGTACTGGACAACAGTGGTGAAGCAGCAGCAGAGTCCTAGGATGAAGCTCTCAGTTTACCATTTTGTGGTCACCCCTATGCTAACCTCCAGTCATGAAGTTTGAGTAGTGGCCACAAGGATGAGACTGTAGATATAATAAGCAGGAATGATGTAGCTTCTCAGGGTTATTGGGGTTACCCTGTATAACAGATTGCGGAACTCAGCAATCCAGGAAAGATGTCACAGTGCAATCACTGATCCTCCGAATTAAGAGAAACCAGCACAAGGAGTTTAGGCACCTACTGAGGATGTTCCCTTTCACTTACTGAAAGAGGTGCATCACACATACCTGATGGGGTTGAAAGATACATGTTTGTATAACTTTACAAATAATAGTTTTAGTGATCTATTTGGTAACAATATATGACAAAATGTTAGGAACTTCATCATTTACAAAGAAGAAATATACCAAAAACTCAACCATAATAATTCCTAGCAATGCCTCCCTTGTGTAGCAAAACACCTGTCTGGTTCCTCATAAAATATGAAAAGAAAGAACGATTTGTCTTGTTCCCCTAACTAATCAGACCACAGGACACAAAAGTCTACCAATTTTGATCTATGCTCTAAAGGCAGAGTACATTTCTGAGAGTAATGCAGATACGGCTTCTTTCTATAAATGTAAATGTTCATGTGTCTTCACTATTGCAGTAATAACATTTTGGGATTCCCTGTTTTGGAAGCCCTCAGTCATCCCAAATACCAGAGATATTTTTCCTCCCTCTGACCCAGTAGATGCCCTCTACAACATCAGGACATTGGGGCATGAGGGTTGTAGTCATCCAGAGTAATTTTTTTCAGGCTTTTCTTGCATGAAGAAGACAAAAGCATCACAATCTGAGCCACAGGGCATCAGCACAACCCATGCACACTGTCCACAGTAGGCATGGTGTGTAGAGACCTGCTAACAGCATCTAAACAGGAGAGGGGGACCTAAAAACGAAGGAGAAAATGCAGCTCACCCCAAACCCTAGTAAAAAGCTGAGGAGGAGGAAGTAAAGGCTAATGCATCAGTGAAGATACATACTAAAACACCAACTATTAAAGGAACTTTCTATGTTTTCTAGAGCAAAATGTTAATCTTTGTCCTTGAGCCCCCATCCGCAAGTCACCAAATAATGACAGACATTTGAGTTTCAGACATCATATCCTTCAGAAAATGCACACTAGTGCAAAGCATTATTCTAGCAACTTTCTAAGTTTATAAGAGCAATATTTTAAACCTTGTCCTGGCTGATCTCCCAGCTTCAGCTAAAGTCACTAAATCATGACAGATATTCGAGTTTCAGACTTTATACCTTTCAGAAAAATGTATGATACTAATGCAAAAACATTATTTTAACATTTCTAGCAAATTTTACGTTTATTACTCAGCCTGCCCACTTGCCTTAGTTAGTGCGTGGTGCCAGTGTGCTACTGAGTGACTATCCTGCCTCCCACACACACACACACACACACACACACTCACCCACACCACCACATACAGCAGTAGTAGCAGCAGCAGGCTCCCAAGTCCTGTCTGTTCCAGAAAACAAGTAATAAATTAAAAATAAATAAATAAAAGATTAGTGGTGAGTGTGAGAGGTAGCGAACAAGTCTAAAGCTAAAACAAAGAAAATGTCTTGGCTGCAGGCTGCCAATTGATTTTTTCCTTTTTGAAAAAAATAAATAACTAGAATAGTTACAGGCTGCTCTTGCTGTGGGCACCAAAAATAAAGCCCAGATAACTGTCTTCTCTACCTCAGCCAGTCACCCAATCAGACGTTTTTAGAAAGGTGTCAGAGCCTCATCCCTACGTAAAACTTGGGGATGAGCAGAAACCCACACAAGGTAACATATGAAGGAGGTGGGAAATAGCCAGAACTGCAGAAAGAATAGTTATTTTAACTTAGTTAAGGTTAATAAAAAACAAACAATAAAATACATTTTCTTTATTTTGCATGAATCATACCTCCCCAAGCTAGCACCTAAGGCAGCTGCCCTTTTTGCCCCACTTTTTCTATGCTAGTGCTCAGAGAAGTGAGAGAGAAATTTGTAGTACAAAGTTACTTTCATTGGTACACATACCAGGATCGATTAAATTAATGTCATCTGTAATTTTGATATGGTAGGCTCCAAACAATATGGGTGCAAGAACTGACCACTGAGCATACCTATTTCAGTCTGTAGACCATTTGCAGAAAACATGAAATATATGTCTTTAACAGGTAGTCATCAAAACATGAGCAGACCTCTGTAGAAAAGCTGCAGTATTGCAGTTTTTGTAATAGGACAGAATAAATCATAGTTTATGAAATTCAGCAAGATCTACAAAGAATGTTGCCTGTTAGTAGGCCTTTGTCCATATGGTGTATCTCATTTGTAAAGTAATATATTTCAGTTATTGTACTATATTTAAGTCTGAAGCCCTGCTGTTGCTGCGTGAGAATATCATATTCAAGAGTACATTCCCCAATTATTATTGTGTACTGCAGTTGTAATCAAAAGGCAAAATCACCTGGATTTATAAGACTGGACTTCTTTTATGCTGAAAACAACCAGGTGGGCACACTACCATGTTTTATGTATCAACTGATTTTTCTGTTTCTCTGTCACAGCAGGTAAACGTGAGGTTTTGGTTATGGCCTAGGTGAGCAAGACCTTGGGAACTCCTTATGAGATTAAAATTACTGATGGGACTGACCATTGTTACATGTATATGCAACAGAGGTGTCATGTGTCTAATTATCTGCAGGCCTGTAAACTGAAGGATGATGGAGATGCTGAGAACTATGGCAGAGAAAAAAATTCTAACTCTACAGATGTTAAAGCATGGAAAGTTAAATATAAGTAGTTGCATATGATGGAAACCCAAACTAGAATTTGCTGTCAGAGGCACAACAGTGGAGCTGGCAACATTAAAGCAGGCAAGAACAAATTAGGTCAGTATGGGATAGGACTTAAACTTCCATCTTTATTAAAGTGTTTTATTTTAAGAAAACACCAGATTAAAAAAACATAAAGTAATTAAAAGAATGTATAATAAATAAATAGCAACAAGCAACATAAAAACACAAACAAAAAAGAAATAGCATAAAAGGTAAAGAATAACATTTTAAGTAACACAAATAATCCAAAGACCGGTTAGAACCATACATTTTCTAAGCATCTTTCTTTACTGAATTACAACATTTTAAAATATGACAGGAGTACAAACACATTACTAGAAATACAAGCTATAGTATTATTTCCATTATTTTCAAGCAATATACATGTTCTCTACTTAACAATTTTCATTCAGTTACATAAATTGCTAATTTCCTACCTTTCTTTAAATTTCAATCCCCTGAACATTATTTTACATGTATTGTTCCTAAAAATTCTATTTATGTCTATGTAACTTGCTTGCTTCTTCCATTTTCTAAGGGTTCCACCTCCGGCTCTTTTATCTCCTGTACAATATTCAATTTAATTTGGTCTGGATTTTGATTTACAAGTTGTAGTAATTGTCTTTTTGCTGGTAATAACATTAAACATAGTAAGGCCTTACTGTATCTAAGCAATTCAAATCTTATATCCCAGCATAAGAGAAATATTTCCTGAACTGCTATCTCCCAACATTTCTGACAAAGAACTCTGTGGGGAATTTTTGAAATTGGCCAGCTTGTTATACGCACCCCAAAATGTGCCCAATCACCTCGCTCTTTCAAATCACACCACTAGCATTTGCAGCTCATCTGAGGAAAAATTCTCAAGTCTGCCTGGGACATAAAATACCTATCCAAACACTTATATATTCAGGACTTTTCTTGCATATTTGGAAACCATACATATGTCTTCCCACTGTTGTTTTGTAAATTGCCTTTCCATTCTCTTTTTCCAGTCTTTTCTAATCTAATCTAATTGATTTTTATAGCTATTATGCAATATTTTATACAGCCTAGTAATTATGCACTTATTTTTAACTGAGGATTATGTACTAGACTTAATTAAAAAATCTTACCAGAGATCGTCTTTGTTTTACCTTGTCCCTATCCCCTTCTCTTTGACTATACTCATCAATCCTTGTTAGGGAAAGCAGTCCAAAGTTTTACTTCGCTCATCCACTCTTACTTTCTTCCATAGCTATTTGCTCCTAATGCATTCATCCCTTTGCTAAATTTCCTACAGTAAATTCCACTCCCCCTCTTACCTATGTTCTATAATGTACTTGCGGTCATCCCTCTTGGAAAAAATCTCCTTTTTCTATTCCTCTTTTGGCTTAGTTCTTCCAAATACTTTCTGCTACTTTACTAATAGAATATTCTGCATGGGTGTTGTGATTCTCCATTAGGATTTGCATTCAGAATCCTATTCTCTCCTTACTTCTTTCATCATCATCATCCTTTTCCACTTTTATTTATAACCTTATGCTTTTGTCACATATATGAGCTTTCCCTGCATATCTCTAAAGTACATGGGTGCCGGGACCATAGAGCCAGGAGGATGGGGAGCCCCCCCACTTTTGCAGCTGCAAGACCTTTCGGCAAAAGTTAATGAAGTGGAGTTTTCACGGTAATGTGGATTCACACACAGAAGTTAAACTAACTAAACTAGCTGTTCCTGTTCTCTTATTGCTCTATGTTACAGGAGTTATGCTGACACTGTCCTGTTGTTGCTGCCAGAGCCATGCTGATAAGGAGAGGTGTGTGTGTGTGTGTGTGTGTGTGTGTCTGTGTGTGTCTGTGTGTGTGTGTGTGTGTCTGTGTGTGTGTGTGTGTGTGTGTGTGTGTGTGTGTGTGTGTGTGTGTGTGTGTGTGTGTGTGTGTGTAAAATGCCCCAGTTAGGTATACCTGGTGGTTAGTGTTTCTCAGCTCAAACAAGAGCCTGAATTCTCTACCCATACTACCACTTGTGATTCAGGGAGTTGAGTCCATAGCTCTCAACTGTCCAGATTTTCACAGAATATTTGGCTCATACTTTTGGTCTGTTACTCTCTAAAAAATTGTGGTTTTCTGGCAAATCAGTGAGAACTGAATTCACTAAATAATGACACCCCTTTAATTTTCAGTCTTCCTTTCAGTAAACATACGGTAACACAAAACACTTTATTTTAGCAACTTTCTAAGATTATACAAGCAATATTTAAAATGTGTCCCTGGGTTTGGGCCTTTGTCCCCACCCCCCTCAATAAATTCTGGCTTTTTCCAGATTTCTTGTGCTGCAAAGTTGAGAGATTTAGTTGAGTGTCAAGTGGATTTTACAAGAAGCTGAGAGCTTCAGGGGAAGAGAGGTTTAGTGCTACTTATGCTAAGTCATTTGCATTGTTAGTAGCCCAACAGGTACTTGCTTTTGATACAGACGATTGTGGGTTCTACTCCCACAGTACTCATATGGATCGCTGATACTGTACTGTGTTGTACTTTAAAGGGACTGGATGCTGCAGTCCTATGAATATCCTCCTTTGGCATTTCTGTTATCAGTTTGCCATCCATTTCCCATTGTAAAATTACTAGCTTATCATTTTTTTTTTTATGTAGTAAAGGCAATTTATTCTTCAAGGGCAACAGGTACTTTATTTGTAGCTGAAACAGTGCAATATAAAGTTGTTTGCTAGCAGCAACCTCTTCATTAGTTACCGATCGTTTTACTGTGGAATTATTTAGATGACTTACTTCTGCACAGATTTTGCATATTTACTGATATTGGTGGATTGTAATGACAGAAGTTTGAGTGGCCTTTTATGGTTGAAATTTTCTGAAATTGGTAGTTTTGTCATTATTGGTTCATACATTTTGTTTCATTGCTTACTAGAAGACTGTTCCAAACTACAAATTTAAAACACATTCTAACAAGTGGTGCTGTATTATACAAGGAATATAATTTAATACAATCAGGAAAGCGAATCAAAGAACGCATACATGTATGCTTGCTCACAGGATGCAGGAGATCAAAATAGGGAAAGAGACCAGTCACCAATAGAGTCCTCCAGGGTTCAGTGCTGAGACTTTTTCTGTTTGGCATATACATCTCAAAAGTAAAAGGAAATACCAAAGGGCTTTGGCCGATTAAGTTTGAGATGACTGCAAGCTAGGAGCAGTTATTGAATCCCCAAATGACTTAACCATCATGCAGGAAGGTTTGTCCCAAACAATAACTGGTGCCAGAATCATGAATTGAAACTAAACTCCAAGAAATACATTATTGTATCCTTTGGGATGTCATCTACTCCAGGGAACTGCCAAATTGACAATGCCCCCTGAGAAATTACCCAGTTGTTTGGCATTTGGGAACTTGTGTGTACATTAACCTAACTTTTGACCAACATGTGCACAGAGTCATAAGAAAGTCTTTCTATACTGCACAGCTTATAAACAAATTGATTGTGACTAGATCTAGAGATGTTATTGTTCCTCTTTACAAACTCCTCATTAGGTCAATCATTTTGTATAATGCCCACTTTGGCATGTATCTGTCCAGACCCAAGCAACAATTGGAATAGCCACAGAGATACCTTACTAAAAGAAAAAAGTTTGTAACGGTGAGCAAACCAAGACTCCAAAAAACAAACAAATGTAGAAGCGGAGAAAAAACGGCAATTAAGTTCTTTCTTTCTGGAAAACGTTTATTTACCAGACCACGGTCCACTCAGTAAATTAGATAGGTAAACACAACCAATCGTAAAACATAAACGCTATTGAGCCCTTGCGTTTTCGTCTGCTGCATTGAGACTTCATCAGATGATTAACTGATATAGATAAACTGGAAGGGATTTCGGCAAAAATAGTGTATAAAAATGCCCAAAGTATTAGAAACAATTTAGAAAGTAAGAAAAATGGGGGTCCGCAAGGGGCAAGGAAGATGGGTACATATAAATGTGGTAGATGTGCCCAGTGTCCGTATATTTCCAACACCGACAGGTTACACATTACAAGTAGGAATAGAGTAATTATTAATAATAAGAATTATTACAATTGTGAATCTATGGGGCTAGTTTATATGGCCACCTGTGGGATCTGTGATTCCTTCTATATAGGGAAAACAGAAAGAAAACTCAAAAGAAGAATCTATGAGCATCTTAATGACATTAAGAATTGTAAGGATACTAATGCCCTATTCAAACATAGTAAGGAATGCACAGGAGCCACATTCAAGTTTACCGTGTTAGAACATACCCAAAAAGACATAAGAGGGGGCCCTTGGGAGGAAAAAGTAGAATACAGGGAGCTCTGGTGGCAGGTAACACTAGAAGCATACAACCCACCTGGGCTGAACGAATATACTAGTATATTGCCAGTCTTGAAATTAAGGGCAGCTAAATTATAATGAAATTATAATGGTATTATTGTAAGAAAGTACATTAACTTGATTTAGCAACATTTTTTGATAACATTATTAACAATCCATTTGATGTAAGGGTATTTTTATAAATTATTTTCATTAACAACAATAATATGAAATTTTATTATTTTTTAACAAATTAACCTTCCTATGATTTTTTATTTATGGTCCAGCATGTTAAATACATATGAATTTCCACTAGATGGCAGCTGAACACCACAAAGTGAATTGTTTTGTATATATGTATATTCTGGTATTTAGTCCCTTAATCTATGAAAGAAATGAGTTCATATTAATTCTATGGAAATTAACTTCATTTGTTTTAAGCGTGTTATAAAAAGAAGAGTTTTTAAATGGTGTTTAAATGTGTTACAACTGTTGTTTTTTAAGTGAATAGTGAAGCACACTTCTATAAAGAAAGTATGCAATATGATTTTAACTAAGTTAATTGAATTAAGGTGTGTTCATTAATTAAATGATTATGTAGACTATATAAAGGGAATGTAAATGGTAATAAAGTATTCATCTGATGAAGTCTCAATGCAGCAGACAAAAACGCAAGGGCTCAATAGAGTTTATGTTTTACGATTGGTTGTGTTTACCTATCTAATTTACTGAGTGGACCATGCTCTGGTAAATAAATATTTTCCAGAAAGAAAGAACCTTAGTAAACAACAGGTCTTGCATGGACCACCTCAGAGATTTATCACTATACTCAGTATCCTACAGAGTGCTTAGAGGTGACATGTCTGGCATACAAGGCATCCTCCGACCTAATACAGATGGACCTACTGAACATCAGCAAGTCTAATGGCATCAAAAATATTCAGTCCAGGTATCTAAACTGAAGGTTGTGGAAAGACAGATATCTATCACTGAGGATACCACTATTCCAGAACAGACTATCCATTCAAGTAAAACAAAGCTCATCCCTGTCCATATTCAAATGCAACTTGGATCTAAGGATGGGTAATAGAAAATATACTCCAGGATTGTCCCTCATGTCACTAATGGATAGAGGCAGTTCCTAAATGCTGCATCCCTTACATGGATCCCCTCAAATATCTATAGTATGATCACATTTATTCTTACTAGGGCTAATATACAATTATCAGCCATGGCACAGGTAAGACCAATCAGGAAATGTTAATTAAAGCACCAAAAGGGAAATTGGCTAAGCTTAAAATGTCCTCCAAGTGAACCTATGTTGCAGTAGTAAACAGTTTAAAAACATTGCCCTTTTTAGATCACTAAGTGCCCCTCTCACCCTCTACCCCCCCCCCCCCCCCAGTCTTCAGCAGCTTCCGGTGCCTCTGCTTAAGTATCACATCAGGTAATCATGCAACCCCCGTGATCTATGGGGAGAGTCAACTTACCTACATTGTCCTCTTCCACTCCTAAATAATTTCCTTCAACTCTACTAATTATCTTAATTAATTAATTAATATTTATTATTAATTAACTCTTTACTAATTATTAATTACAGCTTCTCTTCTGGTTGAAAACAAAATAAACCTGACCTGTATTTGGATACCACTCATTTATGGTCTTTAAATAAGAGCACGTATGGTCTTTGAGCATTGTCTTTAAGGTCAGTAAAACTAGGGTGCTGCACTTTGAACTGAATAATCCTTATTACTCTATGCCTTGGACAATATTTTTATAAGTGGTGAGAGCAAGATCAGGGATTTAGGTCTGGTAGTGGAATGTAGAGTGAAATATGATGACAATTCATATTTTTAATAAAATGCTACTCTATTAGAGACATTGTATGTAGCATTTATAGTCATACTGAAAGAGTTGCAATACCCATTTACAAGGCTGTAGTATGACTGTATATAGAATATTTGGGTATTGCCTGTGTTTATAGTTGTGGCCAAATATCCAGACTAGAAAGAATTTAGAAGCATTTTATGAGACAGACTAATGGAGATAAGAATTATAGTTAAAGAAAGAGACTTAAATGACTGCCTCTATTCCCTGCACTACAAACTGGTTAGAAAGGGCCTCATTCTTGTATATAAATGTTAAATAATCCTGCATTAGCAGCCACTTGAAATCTTGAATTCATTCAGTGCAGAGTACCAGAAATAATTGTTTTGTTTGCAAATATGGTAGTGTGGCACTCTTCTTTGGCTAAAAGCTCTTTTCATCATAAGGCTGGGAAACTGTGGAATAATCTCCCTACATAGATCAGGAAGGCCTCTAGTCTCAACAGATTCAAAACACTTACTCACCGTTGGTTTGGCAATAAAGGTTTTACACCTAAGTAACAACCAGCCATCTCATTTAATCTCTCAAGAGGTTCCGAGTTTGATTCACACAAATAATGAGCATTGTACCTTATCCATATCCGTAATCAAAAGCTTCCAGCTTCTCAATTTTTGTGTTATCTTTTGTTTAGTCTCTTCCCACATATGTTTAGCAGCCATAACAAGATCTGTTTTAATCCATACTCCAAAATACTTTATGTTATTATGCCCACATAAATATGGCTACTAATGAATCAATTCCTGTCTAGGTACATAATTTACTGCTATAGCCTTTGTTTTACCTTCATTTATTTTATATCCGGAAAAGATGTAAACTGTCTTAGAATGTTTGACAATACTGAAATGTCCTTTTCTGGATTTATCAAGTGCAAAATAATATCATCTGCAAATAAAGCTAACTTTTCTTGATTACCATACCAGTTACATCCTTGAATTTGTGAGCATCTTACTTTCTTTTCTACTGGCTAAAAATATAAAACAAATGACAAACAGGAAAGAGGACATCCCTGTATGGTTCCCCTGTTCAAACACAGCTTGCCAGAGAGGAATCCTGCCAGTCTGATTCCTCATATATATTATTTATTAACCCTATTATTTTATCAGTAAATGTAGATAATACCATCTCACCCAACTCATAAAATCTCAGGAGACTCTGCTGAATATTTTCGCTGCATCAAGTCCCACAAGTAATAGCAGCATTTTTTAAACTCTCCTGTCCTCTGGATCATCATTGTTCTACTAATGTTGTCCAATGTTTGCCCCCCCCCCCCACCACATAAAGCACATTGATCCATATTTATTAATTTTAGCAATCCCTTTGCCATTCTCTTAGGTAGTATAGACAAACACTTTATAATCATGGTTTAAAATTGAAATGGAATACATGAAGCTGGGCCTGAAGGAACTTTACCCCTCTCTGGGTAATACAGCCACCAGATCTTTCTTCCAAGATGCTGGTAGTCCCCACTCCCCCAAAGTACTGTTAAACTTAACTTTCTAGATCTTTTTCATTTTCATCCCTCCTACCTTCCACAGGAATACCATCTGTTCTTGGAGACTTCTCTGTTAACTGAGTATACATCACCATTTTATCTCGTCTCTTCCAGGTGTGGTTAATTGTCGAGTCTCATCTTTCTCTAATCTTGACATAATAAAGTCTTACATAGCCATTTTCATTTATGCCTTTGCTAGGTTTTCACACCCCTCTATGGTTATACAAAAATGAGATGGTTAAAGGTCAACTCTCACTGTCAAAGGCCATTTCTTAACAGTTAATTTTTAAGCAGAAATGGTCACCGAGTTGACATGACACATTGTATATGGAATTCCATCTTTCTGTAGAAGCAGTTCCACTTGCCATACTGGTGCAGATGACAACAGGGTGCTGTGTTCTACATTACCAGCTGACCTGAAGAAGAGGGTGATCGTATCACAGTACAAAATACTGCAGTCAGGGTGAATGTTTTAATGCATGGAATCATCATAGTAGATGCATGAAGTGTGAAGTGTGTCTACCAAGAAGGTAGAGATAACTTCTGTGTCAGGACTAATGTTGGGGCATACCTAACAGACAGGATGAGATACTGCTTTCTTTGAAGAGAACCATTCAAGTCTAGAGCTGGGTAGCTGCACCCCACACCTCTCTAGTTACTCTGTATTCTAGGAGATCATTACTGCCTAACAGACTCCATCTTGAGTCATTTTTTGATAACGTGTGTTTCCCATTTCTTGAGCTATTTGCAAGCTGGCAGAGTTCTGTCTTCCATCTTTTTTCTCCATTCAGAAGAGCAGGAGTATATGCCAATGGGCACATGTAATAGAAGGCCTTTTCATCTAAGCTTTGTCTTTTTTTCTATCTATACTAGTGATTCCTAGTACTTTCAATTATGTCTACTTGCAATATTCAGGTCACAGATCCCCAGAAACAATCTGCTTGTCCTTGCTGGCCCTTCTTCTTCTTCTTCCGGCTGCTCCCGTCAGGGGTTGCCACAGCAGATCAACTGTTTCCATTTCTTCCTGTCCTCTGCATCTTGCTCTGTCATACCAACCACCTGCATGTCCTCTCTCACCACATCCATAAACCTTATCTTAGGCCTTCCTCTTTTCATGTTACCTGGCAGCTTCATCCTTAGCATCTTTTTCCCAATATACTCTGCATCCCTCCTCAGCACATGTCCAAACCAACGTAATCTTGCCTCTCTGGCTTTGACTCCAAACCTTCCAACCTGGGCTGACACTCTAATATACTTATTCCTAATCCTGTCCATCCTCGTCACACCCAGTGCAAATCTTAACAACTTCAACTCTGCCATGTCAAGCTCTGACTCCTGCCTTTTTGTCAATGCCACTGTCTCCAACCCATATAACATAGCTGGTCTCACTACCCTCTTGTAGACCTTCCCTTTCACTCTTACTGGTACTCATCTATCACAAATCGCTCCTGACACTTTCACAACCCACTCCATCCTGCCTGTACTCTCTTCTTCACCTCTCTTCCACACTCACCATTACTCTGAAGTGTTGATCCCAAGTATTTAAACTCATCCACCTTTGCCACCTCTACTCCCTGCTTCCTCACCATTCTTCTATCCTCCCTCTCATTCACACACATATATTCTGTCTTAGTCCTGCTGACCTTCATTCCTCTTCTCTCTAGAGCATATCTCCACCTCTCCAGGGTCTCCTCCACCTGTTCCTTACTCTCACTACAGATCACAATGTCATCTGCAAACATCATAGTCCATGGGGACTCCTGTCTGATCCCATCTGTCAACCTGTCCATCACCATTACAAATAAGAAAGGGCTCAGAGCTGAACCTTGATGTAATCCCATCTCCACCTTAAACGCATCCATCACTCCCACTGCAGACCTCACCGCTGTCACACTACCCTTGTACATATCCTGTACCACTCTTACATACTTCTCTGACACTCCCGACTTCCTCATACAATACCACAACTCCTCTCTAGGCACCCTGTCATATGCTTTCTCTAAATCCATAAAGACACAATGCAACTCCTTCTGACATTCTCTGTACTTCTCCATCAACACTCTCAAAGCAAACATCGCATCTGTAGTGCCCTTTCCTGGCATGAAACCATACTGCTGATCACTAATCATCACCTCCCTTCTTAACCTAACTTCCACTACTCTTTCCCATAACTTCATGCTGTGACTGATCAATTTAATCCATCTGTAGTTACTACAGCACTGCACATCACCCTTATTCTTAAAAATCGGTACCAAAACACTTTTTCTCTATTCCTCAGGCATCCTCTCACTTTCCAAGATTTCATTAAACAATCTAGTTAAAAACTCCACTGCCATTTCACCTAAACACCTCCATGCTTCCACAGGTATGTCATCTGGATCAACAGCCTTTCCTTTCTTCATCCGCTTCATAGCTATCCTTACTTCCTCCTTGCTAATCCACTGCACTTCATGATTCACTATCCGCACATCATCCAACCTTCTCTCCCTCTCATTCTCTTCATTCATCAGCCCCTCAAAGTACTCTTTTCATCTGCTCAACACACTCTCCTCATTTGTGAGTACATTTCCCTCATTATCCTTTAACATCCTTACCTGCTGCACATCTTTACTAGCTCAGTCCCTCTGTCTAGCCAATCGGTACAGGTCCTTTTCTCCCTCCTTAGTGTCCAACCTTTTATACAACTCATCATACGCCTTACCCTTAGCCTTCGCCACCTCTCTCTTTGCCATGCACCTCATCTCCTTATACTCTTGTCTACTTTCTTCATCTCTCTGACAATCCCACTTCTTCTTAGCCAACCTCTTTCTCTGTATACTTTCCTGTACTTCTTCATTCCACCACCAGGTCTCCTTGTCCTCCTTCCTCTTTCCAGATGCCACACCAAGCAACTTTCTAGCCATCTCTCTTACTAGCTCTGCTGTAGTTACCCAGCTATTCGGTAATTCTTCACTGCCACCCAGTGCCTGTCTTAACTCTTCCCTGAGCATCACCTCATCCTTGCTGGCCCCAGGGACTTAATTTTCTATCCTCTATACCGTAATAATGGAGGGCTCATTTCTGAATTGATCTGTCTGACTTCCCTGTTCAAAAAAGAAAGAATCGGTGCTGGGCTCAGTT
This sequence comes from Protopterus annectens, assembly GCF_019279795.1. NCBI lineage: Eukaryota > Metazoa > Chordata > Ceratodontiformes > Protopteridae > Protopterus > Protopterus annectens. The sequence continues at coordinate 245,177,224 of NC_056750.1, forward strand.
TGAGGCTTCATTTGGATACGCACTTCAAACTTCTTGATTTAGTTTGTTCAAACAAGCATTATAGAAGATTTGAATGGCAACCTAAAACCATTCGCCTGCTTAACTTTAAATCCTAAAAAATATGTTTGTGTGGTGGATCATCGATTAACTTATTTTAATTCACTTTTCGTCTTGACTGATGTATCTTTTTTTTTTTTTTTTTTTTTTTTTACAAAACTTAATTATTCTTGGAAAAAATGTAATAGTACTTCAAGGTCTGAGGCAAGACTATGTAAGAATAATTACTGAAAGAAGCAACATATCACTTCTTTTGCCAATGTCCTTTTTTGGAAATTGCTTAAGTTTTATAATAGTTGATATAAAACTGTTTCATATTAAATACTTTGTTTACATAGGAGCAGCTTGACTTAAAGAGTGTGATAAGTGCATATATAAAGTATGCATATCACATCTTAATACAGCATAAAAAATTATCTATATCCTTGATATTCAAAACCAGGCAACTGGATTCCGAGCCCACAAGGGAAGCCTTTTCACTGACTCCAACAATTATAGCTCAGTCAGCTTCACCAGCAAATTGTGTTTGTGAGAATCCTTGTGGAACTCAGACAGACATGAGAAATCTCCTTCATAACCTAGCCCACTGCATTTTCATAAAAGGCAGATCTTGTATGCTTAACACCTTATACATTTTTTTAATGTGTGGCCGACAGTCTGGATGAAAGTTTAGCTATTCATGCAGCTTTATACAAAGAGAAACTAAATGAACAAACAAAATGGCACCCTAGCCAATCAGGAAATTACACTTAGGGTCCTCTAAACTGATTCTGAAGCACAGACTGAGATCAGGTACTCGCTACTGCCACAAGAATGCAGTTAAACCTATTCTTAAAGTAAAACCACCAGTAAAATCAAAAAAGTGCTAACACAGACAGTATTAGCCAAGTAAATGAAGCGACAGTTAGTGTCCACAAAGTACAGAAACCATCAAATACATACTGCTAATTACACAGGCCTTTAAGTTGATTTACTGTGAAGGGGCATAGCGAATAATGCAAAATGTAACACTAGCACAGTTAGAAATGGTCAAAACATGCAATATAAATAGGTAAATGTACTTGACTGTGAAGGATGGCACAGAATTGCAGCAATACTCTCATTTGTAGAAGCCAAGTGTGTGTAACTCTCAGGAAATGTAACTGTATTCTGAAATATTATGTCTACATGGCCATATACACTGTTCCATACTCTCTTCAAATTTACACTGTTATGAAAGTTAAACTGTCCTACTATTGTAAAATGGCATGGGTCTAAACTTTGTCTAAATGCTCATTCTGGCCTACAGTTAATTGATTTTTTTTTCATATCACTGCATTGTCTGTATCATGATTATACTGTGTTTGTATACTGACTATTCATATGCATCTTGCCAGTATTTCTACTCTTTCAGTATTGTATGCTCAAACAATCATTTTATTTTTCTTATAATTGTATGCTCACACAATTCATCATACCATGTATGTATGTTATTTTCTTGTTGTAGTCTGTGGAGTTTTTCTCTCCAGGCCACCACTGAAAACCGGTTTTAAACCCAGTCAGACTTTACTGTCAATAAAGGTAATGAATGAATGAATAAATAAACACGATTTCCTTTTCGCAGGTAATGAACGAATAAATAAGATTTCCTTGTGGCAGGTTTTCTAGCCTCTTGTAACACTTAAAAATATGCCTGAGTAGAATACCAATCCTGTCATCCAAATTGCTAAGCTTAGGGTTTGAAGATTTCGATGAATTAGAGAGCTCTTGTGTTGTATGAACAAGAACATCCTGTGGGGCAACTTGTGATGATTGCCCTGGGCCAGGTAAAAGAAAAGAGGGAAGAAGTTCTGTCTGGGGCAAAGGGGAGCCACCAACAAGACTTCTGGCTTGTCCTTCTTGATTTTGAGTATGTCTTTTGGGATCGGATGGGGGGAAAGAATGGCATAAAGGAATTTCCCCTTCCATGAGAAAAACAAATAATCTATCTTCCATATGTCTGGCCATGGTACTCTGAACAGATTCAGAGTTGACTCTTCTGTGTGGAGGTGAAGAGATCTATTTGAGGAGCACCCTAGTGATGGACAATGTGCTTAACTTCCATTCATAAGGGTCTGCCCCGAAAATGCTTCAAGGACGCAGCCACAGTGCTTCTCTTTGACAGAATGTAAAATGCCTGTACAGAAAGACTAAACTGGATAGCAATGTCCCAAGCAGTCATGTCTAATCTACACAGGTAATAGGACTTTGTTCCCCTTTTTTTATTTACATACCACATAAACATGGTGTTGTCTACATAAACACAAAGAGGGCTACGGGTCCAAAGGTAGTTCAAGAACTGAACTGTTTGAATGACAGCCTTCATTTCTGTGTTGTTTATGTGGTCTTTGCGGTCTCTATTTGACCAAACTCCCCAGATCTTTGTGTTCTTGCAACATACTCTCCATGCCAGGTCTGAGGCATCTGTATAAAGCTCCTGGTAAGGGTATGGAACCAGAAAGGGTACTCCTGGATAGAGTAAAATTTGATTGATCCACCACAGAAATTCCTTCTTGGTGAAGGGCGAGAGGAATTGTAAAGTTTATGGGGTGGCAATACTGAGTCAACTGACTTGAGAAACCACTGAAGCTTTCTCACACAGAATATGGCATAAGGAATCATAGGAATTTTTGATGCATGTATCCCAGGGGTCTCCACATTTCTTACTGAGGTCAAAAACAAAGGGACAATGACCTGAAATAAGAAGTTATGTACCTACCATAACGTTCCATGTTAGTTGTCTTCTTCTCGCCTTCTTTCTTGCTGGGTGGGGTCAGAGCGATCCAATACTAAAAAGAGAGCTAATTCCACCGGCTCAAGGCTCCCCTACATCCCACAATGCTAGGCGGTAACTACTCAGATCTCGTTTGATAGCTATACCAAGCAACCCTAGTCTCCATAGAATGGAGTAGGAAAACCCACCTCAAAACAACCAAAGAGGTGGAAGAACCAGAGGAAGAACACAAACTGAATTCCTGTCGGTCTGTCCAGGCTTAGAAGACAACTAACATGGTGTCAATCGGATGGGACGGTGGCCTATCGGAACAGACTCTTGAGAACAGTGGAACCAAAATTAACCATGTCCAATTTGTAATGTGAAATGAATGTATGAGGAGAAGCCCAGGTGGCTGCTGCACAAATGGAATCTATTGGCAGCCTATCCTGAAAAGCTACGGATGTAGCTAATGCCCTAGTTGAATGAGCTCTAGGTCTTGAGGGTAGTTTTTGATGTCTGATCTCATAGATGAAGGTAATTGTAGAGGTGAGCCATCTAGAGAGGGATACTTTAGTAACAGGAAGGCCCAATTTCCTTCCCGCATGACAGAAACAATTGATTAGATTTCCTGAATTGTTTAGTCCTGTCTAAGTAATATCTAACATCCAAAAAATGTAGCTTTTGTTCCGACCTGTTCAAATAGTTAGGGAAAAAGACGGGGAGATCAATAATTTGGTTTAGGTTTACTTGAGAGGAAACTTTAGGCAAAAGGATGGATTAGAGGATACCCTATCTTTGTGAAACACTAAGTAAGGAGGACGACTGCACAGAGCATGGAGTTCAGATACCTTTCTCGCTGAAGTTATAGCTACCAGAAAAAGTGTCGTCCAAGAAAGGAACTTGTGAGAACATGGTTCAAGGGGGAAGGATTAAGGATGCCAGAACCAAGTTCAAATCCCATTGAGGCGGGGATCTTTGATTGGAGGTTTGAGAAGAAATAAAAAGGCTTTACAGAGTTTGTGAGCCATGATGCTAGACTCTGAAACACCAACATGAAAATTAGATATGGCAGCCAATTGAACTCTAATGGTAGATGCAGATGATCCTAAATGAAAGAGTTCTGCTAGAAAGTCTAGAATAGACTGGATAGGTGCAGTAAAGGATCTATGCTTTTGATGTTGCCCAAAAGAGAAGCTACTATAAATCTTCCGGTAGAAGATTTATGAGAGGCTATCAAGATATCTCAGACCGAGCGAGATATTGAGGAAGCCTGGCTAAGGTTGGAATCAAACCTGTGAGGTTTAGAGAAGGCAGAGAATGGTGCAGCTGACCCGATTGGTAGGTTATCAGATCTGGTACTGGGTCCAGATGCCAAGGCTGCTCCAAAAGGTAATGATGAAGAAACAGAAACCATATTTGTCGAGGCCAGTAAGGGGCAATGAGGATCATTGTCACTCTCAAGGCGATGGCTTTCTGAATTAGTTGAGATATCAGTGGAAAGGGGGGAAAGGCATATAGAAGTCCCCGGGGCCAATCGTGGACTAGTCTGGTGGGATGGCCTGGTAACGGGAAGAGAGTGAAGAAGTCGTGACACTTGCTGTTTTGGGGAGTAGCAAAAAGATTGCAGCAAGGCTGGCCCCATCTTAGGAATACTTCTTCTAGAACTGATTTCTTTAGAGACCACTCGTGGGGCATGAGAATTGCCCTGCTCAATTTGTCTGCAATAACGTTGGATTTTCCGGGAATGTGCATTGCTATCAGAAAACGCTGAGAAGAGATCGCCCATTGTCAAAGTCTGAGTGCCTCTCGACATAAAGGGTATGATCTGGTTCCACCTTGTTTGTTGATGTACCACACTACGGACATGTTGTCCATTTGAATTGCAATAGTCCCAGTGGGAAGAGAGTCGTGAAGGGCTTGCAACGCTAAAAGCACTGCTCTCATCTCTAAGACGTTTATGTGCAAGTGGCACTGACTGTCCTGCCCTGATAATGCCCCCACCCGATCAGGAGGCGCCTGTTGTCAACGGCGACTGGGGAGTGAAGGGTCTTCCTCGGAGAAGTTGAGGTGATGTGATCCACCAAGACAGTTGATTCTTGCATGATTGAGTTATCAATATGGTATGGGACATCGGAGCTGTTGAAAGGACCATTCAGTAAACAGCATCCATTGGAGGATCCTCATGTGAAAGCGAGCTAAGGGGAGAAGGGGAATAGCTGCTGCCATGAGTCCTAACACCTTCAAAACTAGTCTGGCTTTGACTTTGTTGCATTGTAAGAGAAGGAAACTTGTTGAATGTCTGACACACTCTGCTCTGTGAGTCTGGCTGAAAGATTGAGTGTGTCTATAAAGGTAATAGATTGATAAGGCGACAAGGCAGATTTTTCAAATTTATCGAAATGCCTAGAGCTTGGCAAGATTGGATGGTGAAGTCCCTGGATAGAAGAAGCTGATGTCTGGTGGTGGCGGTAAGGAGCCAGTCGTCTAAATATGGAAACACCTGGAATCCTTGATGTCTCAAGTGAGCGACCACTGCCATGCATTTGGTAAACACACGGGGCTGTAGTGAGACCAAAGGGCAGGGCCCTGAACTGGTAGTGACTGGCTCCCAGCCTGAAGCGGAGATATCTCCTGGAGCATCTGTTCATCTTGATGTGGTAGTATGCGTCCTGAAGATCTATCGAGCACATCCAATTGTCCTGACCCAAGAAGGGTAGAATGGACTGTAGCGTGACCATCCGGAATTTTGTTTTGCTGATATACTTGTTTAAGTAGCTGAGATCCAGTATGGGTCTCCAGTCCCCTGTTTTTTTTGGTACCAAAAAGAATTTGGAGTAGATTCCGGATCCTTGCTGGTCTGCTGGGACTGATTGGATAGCTCTTTTTGATAGCAGCTTTGAAATTTCTAATGCTGCTTGTTCCCTTAGACCGGGTAGAACGTCTGGAAGGGATCTTTTGGGTTGAGATGGGATGTGAATAAAGGGAATTTTGTAACCCCCGGATATGATCAACTGTACCCATTTGTCTTGAGTAAGGGAAAGCCAGGCTTTTGGGTACAGGGATAACCTTCCCCCGACTGCCTCCGAAGGTGGACAGCCGGGCAGCCCCTCAGGGATGCTGAAAGGGTTTGTCAGAGAAAATTTCTCTGCTACCCTGGCTTTGCGGACCTCCTCTGCCTCTAGGGCGGCATCTATTATTATTCCCCCCTCTGCCTCTAGAGGGAATCGACCTGTGTCAGATGAGACTCCTGGGATTGTTTATGAACCACATCTTTCCTCCCTCTGACCTTTGGGATATGGTCTAGAAGGGGTAGAAAATGGACTCACGTGCTAGAGAGAGTCTTACCTTCTACCTCGCACCTGGTCAATGTATCCTTCACCTGTGGACCAAACAAGGATGATCCATCAAAGGGAGAATTGGTGAAGGACGCCTTGAAAGGGTCCGCAACGTTGCATAGCCGCATCCAGGCGTGACGCCGTAAGGCAACACCTGTGCCTGCGGCTCTACCATCTGCAGCATATGAGACCAGCCGCATGGAGGAGTTAACGATGGAATTCAGGGTTGCCAACTGGGAGTTCATTGTGTCTTTGAACCACTCAGCTGTAGGATCCTTTATCAGTTCACCCATATCCTTGAGTAAATCTGCCTGGAGACGAGTGAAGTGGCATAAGTAATTCAGCGAATGCATTGAAAAGGTCGCCGATGAGAACATCTGCTTGCCGTACCTGTCCATGGTCCTAGATTCCTTATTAGGAGGATGGACAGGAACCGAAGGATCAGCTAACTCCTTCTTAGTGGCCACAGCCACCACCATGGCATCAACAGGGACACCTTTGGATAAAAAATCTTTATCTCTAGGGGCAGTAATAAATTTAGATGGTCTCCTTGGGGTGGGTTCCACTGAATCAGGAGCCGTCCAAGCCTTCCTTGCCACCACTTCCATAAGGGGGTCAAGGGAGGGACACCCAGGAGGTAGAAGGGCGAGAGCCAAACGCCTCAAGATACACTGACTCATCCTCCGAAGGGTTAGGCCAGTTCCCTCTGTTTGAGGATCTCAAGGATGTCAGCAAAGGAGACATCCTCAGAGGGGATCGAGGGGAACCTTCAAATTCCTCTAAGTCAGTGTCAGAGGTGATAGACTCAGGGAGTCAATGTGCTTCCTCTTGCACTGCCTCTTCCTAGGGGGATCTCCCACGGGTCAGGAGAGGCCTCGAAGAGGAGGAAATTCCCAATGGGGAAACTTGAGGAGTTGGCTCTCTGTCTGAGACAAGGGATGAGTAGAAATCACCGCAGGCACTGTAGATGGGGGCTGAAGGAGCCGACTGTGGGGCAGAACCTGGTTCTAGCTGACCTCGAAGGCATCCCTGTCAGGCAAGGCCAGAGACCCCGCTCGAAGAGACAAGGACCTCCCGGCACCGACAGGGATGGCTCGCCGATGTCGGAGCCGAACTCACCAGCCAAGCCCCCGAGAGGGAGAGCGGGTCGGACAAGGGTCCGATGCCACTTGCCCCTCAGAGCAGACGAGGAAGCTTGGCGGTGATCCCTCAAGGAGGAGATCGGAACGACGGAGCCGAAGGGAAGGTATCGGATCCGGCGCACCGACAGTCATCGCTGTGTCACGACCTGGGTCCGAACTGAAAGGAGTCGGAGGAGGAATGTATTGAAATAGCCACTGACTGCTGAGTCGGGCTATGCAGCATTTGGGCCAGTGCCTCGACTTGAGAAGTCTACTCACTACCCTTTGCAAATCGTGGTCAGATAACCTGGAAGACCGTGAGGAATGAGTTTTATGGCTCAAGGGATCCTGGTGCCAAATGCACGGAGCCGATAGAGGGGATCTGGATCTCTTCTAGACTGTGGCTCAGTATCGAGCCAACGGAGTTTTATCAGCCTCGGCTCCAGCCGAATCGAGGTAACAGTATGAGGCTTGGAAACATCGGCTCGGCGAGTCGATGTCGTCCAGCAGTCGACTCAGAAACCGGAGCCGACTGTTTGGAAGTTTTAGAAGGCTTCCCGACACAGACTGAGTTGGGGGGCCTTCAGGCTTTAATAAGCCCCGCAAGATTAATTTATTCTTGCATTCCTGCAGGACTCTAGGGCTAAAACCATGACAAACAGCACAAGAGTCCTGAAAGGTCCCAGGCAATACACAAGAAGTGTGACCGTCTGTCAGAGACATTTTCTGACAGCACGAGTCACACTTCTTGAAGCCTGAGACCTTAGAGTCTTTTGACATCGTGAAAGGAGTGCCTGAAAACACAAACACACTACAGACACACCCTCTACTGAAGAAATTATTAAAATATTAAGGCTAGCACAAAGCCACAAACACACATACAAGCCCTTAACAAAAAACTACTAATTTAGTCACTAAAGGACTGGGGGAAGAAGGCCTACAAGTTAAGGGAAGAAAAGGAAGGGAATATAGACCCGAAAAAACAGGGGTCGATTTATCTAAATATTAATTAAACTAAAAAGGTTATGGTATGAAACAAAAAGGGGTTAAGAAATACCTATTATGGTAAAAACTCTCACTCACCTGCCTGAGCCGGTAGAAAAGCACCTCGTCAGCTATAGCGGCAAACGAGATCTGAGTAGTTACCGCCTAGCATTGTGGGATATAGGGGAGCCTCGAGCCGGTGGAATTAGCTCTCGAGCTTTAGTACTGGCCGAGTCAGAGCCGAGGATCGGCTCCGAACCCATCCAGCAAGAATGAAGGCGAGATTGACAACTTAACATTACTTTGTCAAAAACTATACTTTGTCTAGGTGATGGAAAGCCAGAATGGGTCTCCAACTGTCCGCTGTCCTGTGGACTAGAAATAGTCTGAAATAAAAGCTTTTTACTGCAGGCGAGAGGGAACCATTTCAATTGTTCCCTGACAGAACAGGCCCTGAAGAACTGGTGGAATAGGGGGGGGATAACAGAAGCGGCCTTAGGTCAACTAGTGCCCTAGGCAAAAGGGCTCAATGGCGCCCCCCCCCCCCACACACACACACACACACACACACACCACACCAACTGGTGCCACCATCCTGGTCTACCTACACCAAATAAATACTGGAAAAGTGCCCCTACTAGAGCGGCGCCTTAGGCGGCCGCCTAGTTGGCCAATGCCTAAGGCTGGCTATGGGAGATACAGAGGAATTCCTGAGTGAACTAGATGAAAAATCCAAGACATTCTGTAATCTTTTTGAATGACAGAGACCACAGTTTCACTACAAGTGCAGTCAGACTACTCCCTGTGTGTGACTGCAACGGATTTTTCCCACCAACCTGCCCAGTTCCTCTTATACTTTTAATCATTTGAGCTGCCTTTCCTTACTGTAACTTTGTAAGCTCCTCCCAGTCTCATTTCATGTACTCATTCTACTGGATACTGAAAGATGGAACTGGGAAGCCCCTCTCCTTAGACTCTAAAAGCTTGAGTTAGCCATTGTTTCATATCATTCAACTCACTCAGTGCATAGTGCAATATTTTGAGTATTACTCCATTTTCCATCTTACCTTTAAAATCTATAACATCTGAAACTAATCTACTAGTCACTGGAGAACCCAGGAACTCCTTTTCAAGAATTAGTTTAAGAATAGTGTTTCTCTTTTGCATCTGGTTAGAGAAGAAACAGAGGGGTATCATTTCCTGAACTTCCTAGAGATTACCAATATCCAGAATGCCTGAAAATTGCTTCTTAGAAGCCACCTTGGGATTAATGCTACTTCTTTGCTTCTAGAAAATGAAAAAAAAAAGGAAAGAAAAATAAATGCTGATTTGCTTCTGGTGAGAGAAGTAGCAGAGGGGCATTGATTTATGCTGGTCTCTGGGCAGTGGGCATGGGATTTCACTGAGTGGTCCAGTTGCAGTTTTGGTGAGTAACTCTTTGGGGCATTTGTGCAGCTTGGGTGTCTGTTGCATCCATCAGCCTGGAAGCTGCAGGTTCTATTCAGGGTATCTACCAAGAGAAGACTACAGCAAGTGTACTCAACACAGCAACGTCTAGGTTAATACTACTTTTCAGGATGCAACTTGTAATTAACGTTACACTTTTGCTTCTGGTGAGAGAAAAAGGAAAGTACAGTTGTGTACACTTACCATAAATGTAGATGTTCGAGTGTATTCCTTGTTGCAGTCATTACATTTGGGTTATCTGCTTGCAGTAGCCCTCAGTCGGCCTGATTAACAAAGTCTTGGGTCCTGCTTCGGTTGCTGTCCCTTCTTTCATGACGTCAGGTCATCAGGGGTATAAAACATGCAGCTGACACCATTACATCAGTTTTCTTGCCCCAGATGTCAGGTGCCCCCCTAATGGGAAGCAATTAAATCTATAATACAAGGATATACCTCCAACAAAAAAGCAAATACACCAAAAAGCTTTTTGAGCATAGTGAGTGAGAGTAGAGGTATAGCCAAAAGAAGAAAGGGGGCTGGAGGGAGGGTAACCAGAACTGCAACAGTGAATACACTCAAACATCTACATTTATGGTAAGTGTACACAACTGTACTATGTTCTTCGTGTTTTACTGTTGCACTCATTACATTTGGGTAAATTCCCAAAGCTAAGGTAGGGAGGAGGAATTTAAATAGAATTAGGGCCAGCTATAAGGCCCTGTAAGACTCCAGTGGCAAAACCAGCTCTTGATTTAGAGAAAATTGACAAAAGATAATGCTTGGTGAAAGTATGTACAGAACTCCAGGTAGCAGCTTCTAGGATGTCCCTTGTAGGGACGCCCCTGAGAAAGGCTATAGAGGTAGATGCAGCCCTGGTTAAATGGGGTCTGATGCCCTGTGGGATAGGTTTTCCATGGTGCTTATAGCAGAAATGAATGCAGTGGCCTATCCATTTCAAAATGGTTTGCTTTGAAATAGCTTTCCCCTCTGTCCCTGCAGCAAATGCCACCAGCAGTTGTTCAGATTTCCTTTGAGGTTTAGTCCTGTCCAAGCAAAATCTCAGTTGTCTGTGCACATCTAAGGAGTGCAGTCTCCGTTCCCCTTTGTTCTGTGGGTTAGGAAAGAAGGTAGGCAAATTAATGGACTGATTAAGAGCCAAACTGGACACCACCTTGGGCATGAAGGAGGGATTGGTTCTGAGGGAAACCCTGTCCGCATGAAAGATGATGAAAAGCTCCACTGCCATAAGGGCCTGTAATTCAGATACCCTTCTTGCAGAAGTGATTGCTAAAAGGCAAGCTGTTTTCCAGGAAAGGAATTTTAAACCTGCAGAAGCAGCTGGATCGAAAGGAGGAAGAGTACATTTCTCCAAGACAAAGTGAAGATCCCAGACTGGAGTTGGAGCTCTCCTGGGTGGCCTTAAATTTTTGGTTCCTCTGAGGAACTGCTTGAGCAGTGGGTGAGAGAAGAGGGGAGGCTATGTGCTATAATGAGCTGAAATGGCTGAGGCATGAATTTTGATGGAGGAAAACGACAAACCCTTATGAAGCATCTCAGTCAAATATTGCAGAATCTGAGGTAAATTGGGCACTGCTGTGCTCAACCCTTGAGACTGGTTCCAGGTACAAAATCTTTTCCATTTTGCAGCATAAGATTTTCTAGTAGTAGGCCTCCTAGCCTCTAAAATGATATCCATCACTGATTTACTGAGGGGTGGTAAAGGATTGATTAGGTAATTAGCCAGGCTGCTAGGTTCAGGGTTTGCAGCTGAGGGTGCAGAATCTGGTTCTCCTGCTGAGACAACAGGGAAGGAGTTTGAGGCAGGTGCCATGGGGCCAAGCATGACACACTGCGCAGGAGGGGGTACCAGTGTTGGCGTGGCCAGTCTGGTGCAATTAAAACCGTCCTTGGCTTGTCCTGTTTGATCTTTAGTAGTACCTTGGAGAACAGAGGCAGAGTAGGAAAGGCATAAACTGATAGTTTTTTCCAGCTGAAGGATAGAGCATCCACTTTCCAAGCTAGTTTGTGGGGAATCCTTGTGCAAAATGTGTCCAATTGATAGTTCTGGGGGGAGGCAAACATGTCTATATCTGGGCTCCCCATTTGTTTGTCAACATGTTGAAAATCCCTGGTTCCAATTTCCACTCGTGTGGGGTCATGAGGTTTCCGCTTAGTCCATCTGCCAGTGTATTTAATTTTCCTGGCAAGAATTGAGCTTGTAAATTCACTTTGTAGCTCAAGGCTGTGTTCCACAATGCCATGGCTAGTCTGCAAAGGTAGTAAGAGTGTGTAACCCCCCTGCTTGTTTATGTACCACATGACCGTGGTGTTGTCAGTCTTTACCATTAGTTGTCCTGGAAGAATATGATCCTTGAAGGCTATCAGAGCATTCTGTACAGCTAACATTTCCTTTTGATTTATGTGTAGGTGCATTTGACTTGGGTTGCATTTGTCCTGAATGCACTTCCCTGCCAGGTGATCCCCCCATGCGTAGTCTGATGCATCTGTTGTTACGGTTTGGGTGGCAGGGGGTAGTGTGAAGGGTAGTCCCCTGTTTTGGTGGCAGGCCTCTGCCCACCAAAGAAACTCTAGGTGTAGGCAAGTATGATAGGAATCATTGCTTCTAGATCCTGTGAATGTTGACACCATAGGTTTTTGAGATACCATTGCAGTTTCCTCATATGCAGCCTTGCATATGGAATTAGAAGAATGCATGAGGCCATAAACCCCAAGGCTTGCAGTATTTGCCTTGCAGATAACTGGGTTTTTGTGGCCACTTGTTTGAAGTAGGTTGTTAAATGAATCTTTTTCTCTGGCGTGAGGAAAGCCATCTGGGTAGTTGTATTCAAGCTTGCTCCCAGGAATATAATCTGTTGACAGGATACCAGCTGTGATATCTTTTCGTTTATGGTGTACCCTAGATAAGTCAGTACCCTTTGAACAAAAGCCAGATGATTCAGAAGTATGTCCTGGCTTTCTGCCTGAATTAGACAATCATCCAGGTATGGGTATATTTGAATATTTCTTTGCCTGCAAAATGCAATGACTGGAGCCAGGCACTTTGTGAATACACTGGGTGCAGTAGAGAAGCCAAAGGGCAGTGCAGAGAACTGATAGTGCATGTATATGCTTCTTTTAAGTCTAGTGTTACCAACCATGCATCTTTAACTAGCATAGGAAGCAGCTGTTGAAGAGTCAGCATCTTAAATTTTGGAGTCAACAGAAAAGTATTTAGAGTAGAAAGGTCCAGTATAGGACGCCATGTATTGCCTTTTCTGGGTACCAGAAAAAGTCTCAAATAAAAACCTTGTCCCTTTTCCTCTACTGACACCAACTGAATAGTCCCCATGCTTAAGAGAGAGAGAGTACTTGATTTTGGGCCTCCACCCACTGATTTCGGGGTAGATCTGGCCATCCGCTTGGTGATGGTAAAGTGTGGAAGTGAAATCTGTATCCTTGGGACACTATTTAAAACCCATTTGTCCTGGGTGATGAGTTCCCAGTTTTTGGCCTGCATAACAATCTTTCCGCCTAAAGAAGCATTCAGTTGGGAAGTGCGTGGAAGTTTTAAAAGCAAGTCATTGAGACAGTTTTCCATAGTGGGGAGTCTTATTACTCTCTGATTTGGGTCCAGAAACCCCCCACTGCTTAGTCTTGTGTGTTCCCTGGGACTGAAACCTGAGGTTTCTGCTGTGTCTGGGTTTGGCTTGAGAAGACTTGGAAGGAGCTGGAAAGGACAAATTCTTAGAGGGCCAATGCCTACTAAATCTAGGAGGCTGAACTTGTAAGAAATATTTAACAGTTTGCATAGATTTAGCTTTATCTTCCATCTTTTTGAGAACTTCCTCAGCCTTGTTGCCAAACAGGCGGTCCTGATTTAAGGGAGCATCTAACAGTTTAGCTTTAACATGATCAAGCAAAGATTGCTCCTTAAGCCAAGCATGCCTTCTGAGCACAGACCCAGTAACAGCAGCCTTGCAAGAGGCCTCTAATGAATCAAAACCACATTGCAAAGTACGTTTTCCAACCTGTTCAGCAGAATGCATTAAATCCTGTAATTCTTTATTTTCCGCAGACTCAGGAATCAACATCATTTTCTGTTTAAGCAATCCAATAACATGTTGCTGATACTTTAACATATGAAACTGGCAGCTTAAAGCCCTAATGGCTAAGGTTGCAGAAGTGTAAACCTTCTTACCCCATCTATCCAGCACCCTGGAGTCTCTATTAGAAGGGTTAAGATTTTTAGCAGTAGAAGCCTTAATGCGTTTGGGTCCCGGTGAAATAGTCTCTGGACCCACAATAGGAATTTTAAAAAGGAATTTGTGTGAATCAGGAACCCTGTAATATCTGTCAGGTTTTCTGGGAGCAGGAGGCAAGGAATCAGGGGCCAAACTAGATTCCGAAAAAGCATCATCAACAATGTCTAGTATAGGAGGAATAGCTAAAGGCCTATGCTGAGGCAGAAGTAAGAAATCCCTAAGCCTCTTTTTTGAATCAGAGAAATCCTGGCTTTCCCAGTGGAAATGCTCCTTAAGAGTATGCAAGGTTTCACCAAAAGAAATATCCTCTGGCGGGGAAGCAGAGGGAATAGAGTCCTCTGCATCAGAATCCTCATAAGTAGATAAGGACAAATCCAGATCATCAGAAGAATCAGAAAAATCAGAATCCTGGTCAGAAGATTCATAAACAACTTCAGTCTTAGGTCTCTTTGAAGGGGGAGGTTGGCTTCCCCTGATTAGAGTTATAAGATCTTCAGCCATTCTAATCATTTATTTTTTAAGCAGGGAGGCCTGAGCATGCAGCCTGGGCATCGTTTTTTTAGGCATGGTACGAGAGTTAGGTCTAAATGAAGGAGGAGTTGTCGGTTTAATATGCAAGTCCGTAGGCCTGAATACACCCTCGAAAGCCGGTGCCTGCACAGCGGCTCCGGACCCATCCAAGGTAGAGACATCCGCATCAAGTGGCATACTGGACTCCGAATGGGTCTCAGTAGAGGCCTGCGAATCAGAAGTAGCTGGTATCAGGGGCTGCGAATGCGCCTCACTGAGTACCGGCGAACTGGCGACTGGCTTAGGAGAAGTGTCGTCGGCAGTTTTGGACCTCGGCGGTCTGTCTTTATCTTTGCATTTTTTCAGAATCCCAGTAGTCAGATGGCTAACCGACATTTCTGGATAATTAAACCGAGAACTGAAATATTTAGAGGTGAAAATATACCGACGACAGATATTGAGCTGATTAAATAAAGCACAAAACTGACAGCAAGGTACGTCGTGGTCAGGGCCTAGGGAAGGAATACAGTACGAATGAAAATCTTTATGAGGTATTTGCTTTCCACAACTAATGCAATTATTAACTTTTAATGACATCGGTAAGGAGCAAGAAAACGTTTCCCCAACGGGGTACTTAGCTTTAGTTGAAGACTTCGGTTCTGAAACTCGAAAATGAAAATTTCAGGAGTCAACCGACCGGCACTTGTGAACTGCTTCTGCTTCTGGCACCGCACAGCAAGAAAGACTGATGTAATGGCGTTGGCTGCATGTTTTATACCCCTGATGACCTGACATCATGGAAGAAGGGACAGAAACCAGCGCAGGACCCAAGACTTTGTTAATCAGGCCAACTGAGGGCTACTGCAAGCATATAACCCAAATGGAATGACTGCAACAGTGAAACACGAAGAACATCTAAGGATCATTGAGCTCCAGTACCAGGCAGACATCACCTCCAGTAATCAATTGTAACCTCACAGATGCCACTCCCCCAGTCCTCCTTCAACCCACATAAGTAAGCACCTGGAACCATAGATTTCCAGTTTCCATCAGTCTCTGTAGGTAGCTTGGTTGAAATAGGCATCCTGAGAGAATGAAGCAATTGTCACATGGTTACTGAGAACCACCTACTACTTAAAAAAACTGACAGTGTGTGAGAGATGCAGTTATATAATGCTACTGGAGGCAAAATTCTCACATGAAGGCACTACAAACAAAATGTGGGTTGTCAGTGCTACACAACACCACATTAAACCTATCACATACAGATCAGACCAAACACATAGATCTGCATATGCTGTGGCGTGTAAAAGTAACCTGCCTAAACTACAAAGGCCTAAGTGTAATCTAACAAATAAGTACCCTCAGCAAACACAAAAACACAATAATACAGGCATCACTCACCTTGAAACATACAACAAAAAGTTACAGTGTATCAGTTTAAAATCCTATAAGGCAAACCTCCACACAATCCAACATCTTAATCATAGGTGAATACACTGTGAGACACATCATCAGGCTGTGAAAGGTGAGGGTCACAGTCAACTGCCTATCAGGTGCCAGGATTTGCCATATTATGCAGGCAATCAAGTCCTTGCACCAAAATTACACATACTGCACAATCATAGAACTCATGGGTGCAAATGACTTGAGATGTACCTCCCTGAACTATACAAAGAAAGACATGACAGATGTCCTGGAATAGTTGTCTGAGGCAGGTATGAACCTAGCTTTGAGCAGAATTTTACTATCACCAAGAATGATGCCACAATACAAGCAAAAGATTATTGACTTCAACAAATGAGAAGAGATGGTAGACAGTCCTAACTTTAACAGGGATGGCCTACACGTATCCTTCTTGAGGCTTGCATATGTATATTGGCTAAGACTTTGTCCATACCCATAGTGCCTATTTAGGTAACATCAGTCCTCAAGTTTCCAGTGCAACAGAACAGAATCGGGTTAACAAAAGTATTGCTGCTCAGTGTTAGGAACCACAACAAAGAAAACTCTGCTCCCTACAAGCACTCCTTACCTTGAAAACCATCAATATACACACTGCTAAGGAGACCTGGTATAAGACCATTGACAGCCACTCTATCAGTACACAGTTTCAACTCCTAACACATGTTCAAGCCCACCTTACTAAACAAAGGCCCTAAAAGTGGGCTTTTTCCATACTGGTGAAAAAACTTCACTGTAAGACTAATTAGACAAGATAGCAATCTGGAACTATTCCATGTCCAACTTATTATGAACTAGACCCCTTATCACATCATGGCTAACTGCAGGAAACCATCTATGTTATCCACAGCCTATATCTCCTACCTAAGAAGTTTGGAGTCTCCATGAATTAAACAAAACACCATTTTCCTAAGGGACTTCAACTACCACTCCTTAAATTGGAGATACATACATCCTTCAAATATATATGGAAACATTTTTGGACTTTGTGACATCCCCCTGTGGGCCAGTAATCGAGGAGCCTGAATCCTCACTACTGACACCAGTGAGGGACATTCACTTGGAACAAAGATAGATACACACAGTATTTCCAGGTGCAGCTCTCTGCACCAAACACAATTTCCCTTAAGAGCACACAGTGAGCAAACTCAGTCCTGGGTCTGGGTTTATATCCTTCTCTCTCTCCAGCCCCCAAGTCAGACTCCCCAGTGGCACAGCTACAAAGTTGAGTACTCAGCAGTGTGTCCCAGGCCAAGTCCTCCACTACCCTCTCTGTAAAAGCAGAACACTGTGCCCTTGCTCCAAGTAGCTGACACACACACTTTGATATTTGATGTTCACACACACACACCCGGAAAAGGCTGGCACAGATACACTAGCTATGCCCTACTGCCCAGACTATAAGGTAGATACTGCCATCAGGACACTCCAAAGCCAGCTACTCTAAGGTTCTTACAAAGATGCCCAATTATACTGAGTGAAATTAATACTAATACAAATGGTAGAGTTTGACCAATGCAGTAAGGCTTCCAGGAACGACCAGAGTGTCACCAAATAAATATAAGTACTCTCAAAGGATAAAATATTCTCTAAAAGGCCAGGCACAATGAAAAGTTTAAATATATTTAATAATAAATAAAAACATGAAAATACTAAATATATATTTACAGTAAACACCTGAATTTCATTTGCAAGCAATATTAAAATAACACAGAAGAAGAGATTCACACAGATACAGAAAAACAGTACTTAACTAATCTTACTGTATTTTCCTGACTGATTTAAAGAATCACTATTCCCTGATTACTTACTAAAGCAAAGCAAGATGAAGTAGGTGAGTGATCCTTCTATGTCAGGTTTCAAAAACAGACTGCTCTGAGACTTCTGTCTCATCTAGCATTAAAACATCATTTCAGGGCTGGATTACAGAAGGACATCCCCCATATATCTGGTCATCCGACTTCTGGTTACCATACTACCCCCTTTTACTAGAAATTGAACCAGAATCTCACACATATGTTTTACCATACACACAGATAAAGCTTTGCTATTTAGTTTCTGGTTGCAATCAGAAAGTACAGTTTTGTCCCTACCATAAATGTAGATGTTCGAATGTATTCACTGCTGCAGTCATTACACTTGAGTTATCCTGCCGTCAGGCGGTCCCGCAGTCAGCAGAGTTCCAAAGTCTTGGTCCGGTGTTGGTTGCTGTCGCTTCTTCCCTGACGTCAGTGTGCCAGGGGTATATAAGATGCAGCCAACGCCATTTTCTTCAGTTTTTCTTGCCCCAGATGTCAGGTGCCCCCAAATAAGTAGGCAATACATATTGCTAATAAAACATACATAAAGGTAAAACCAAAACCTTCAGTTACCAGCAAATACATCACACAGGTAGTATAGGGAAGGAATAGATAAGTCTCAACTAAGAAAGAGGGGATGGAGGGAGGGTAACCTGGACTGCAGCAGTGAATACACTCGAACATCTACATTTATGGTAGGTACAAAACTGTACTATGTTCATCGTGTTTCACTGCTGCAGTCATTACACTTGGGTTGAATCCCAAAACTGAGGTAGGGTGGCTGGTTCTACAGGGGATTTGGGGTGGCTATAAGGCCCTGCAGCACTGCAGTGGCAAAGCCAGCTCTGGATTTAGAATAAAGAGGCAAATGATAATGTTTGGTAAAGGTGTGCACTGAACTCCAAGTTGCAGCCTCCAGGATATCTTTGGTAGGTACTCCTCTAAGGTAGGCAGTTGAAGTGGCTGTTGCCCTGGTGGAATGTGACCTAATGTTGCTAGGTACAGTTTTCCCATGCTGTGTGTAGCAGAAACAGATACAGTGTCCTATAGACTTAGAAATGGTCTGCTTTGAAATAGCCTTTCCCTGTGATCCTGCAGCATATGCTACAAACAATTGCTCAGATTTCCTGAAAGCTTTTGTTTTGCCCAAGTAGAAACGTAGCTGTCTGTGTATGTCCAATAAGTGCAGAAGTCTCTCCCCTTTATTCTGGGGATTTGGATAAAAAGGTAGTAAGTGAATAGTTTGGTTAAGAGCCACACTGGAGACCACCTTTGGCATAAATGAAGGGTTTGTTCTTAATGAAACCGTGTCTTTGTGAAAAATGATGAAAGGCTCCACTGACATTAGTGCCTGTAACTCTGAGACTCTTTATGATGAGGTTATTGCCAGATGTAGAGCAGTTTTCCATGACACATATTTTAATTCTGCTGAATTGGCTGGCTCAAAAGGAGGTAAAGTTAGTTTTTCCAAGACAAAATTGAGGTCCCAAGTTGGTGTTGGTGCTCTCCGGGGCAGTCTTATGTTTTTAGCCCCTCTGAGGTACTGTTTTAGCAATGGATGAGAGAAAATTGGAGGATTTGTGTTTTAATGAGCCAAGATGGCAGAGGCGTGGATCTTAATGGATGAAAAGGATAGGCCTTTGTCCAGCATCTCAGTTAAGTACTGTAATATCTGAGGAATATTTGGGACAAGACGGTCAAAGCTTTGGGCCTGGTTCCAGGCACAGAATCTCTTCCACTTTTCTGAATAGGATTTCCTGGTGCTAGGCCTCCTGGCCTCCAAAATGACATCCATAACAGCTTTAGAGAGAGGTGTTGTCTGCTTGACTAAGGAATCTGCCATGCAGCCAGGTTTAAGGTTTTGAGCTGGCTGTGCAGGATCTGATTGTTTTGTTGAGTCAGAAAATGCGGAATTTGAGGTAAAATCCATGGTGGGCCTTGAGCCAAGTTCTTTAAGATTGGGTACCAGTGATGGTGTGGCCAGTCTGGGGCAATCAGGATCATTTTTGGCTTTTCTTGTCTGGCTTTTAGGAGTACCTTTGAAAGGAGAGGCAGTGGTGGGAAGGCATAAACTTTTAGGCTTTTCCAGCTGAAAGAGAGAGCATCCACTTTCCATGCTTGTGTGTGGTAAGTCCTTGTGCAGAATTTCTGTAGTTGGCAATTCGTTGGGGAGGCAAAAAGATCTATGTCTGGGCTCCACCATTTTTGTGTTATCATGCTGAATACTTGTGGATTTAATTTCTACTCGTGAGGATCCATGATGTTTCTGCTTAAGTCGTCTGCCAGAATATTTTTCTTTCCTGGCAGGAATTGTGCTTGCAGATGAACTTGATAGGTTAGAGCTGTGTTCCACAAGGTCATAGCTTGCCTGCAGAGGGGATAAGAATGAGTGCCCCCTTGCTTGTTTATGTACCACATAACTGTGGTGTTGTCTGTTTTTAGTAATAGTTGTCCTGGATGCAAAAGGTCCTTGAAAGCTGTTAGGACATTTTGTACAGCTAGCATCTCTTTTTGATTGATGTGAAGATGCATTTGGTCTGTGGCCCAGCTGCCCTGAATACATTTTCCTGCCATGTGTGCTCCCCAGGTATAATCCAAAGCATCTGTTGTTAGTGTCTGCTTGTCTGTGGGTAGAGTGAACGGCTGTCCCTTGTTGAGGTGACATGCCTGTGCCCACCATCGAAACTCCTGATGTAGGCAGGGAATAAGTGGTATTACTGCTTCCAAACTGTGAGTGTTGAGTCCAAACACTTTTTAGGTACCATTGTAATTTCCTCATATGCAGTCTGGCATATGGTATTAGTAGTATGCAGGATGCCATGAACCCCAAGGCCTGCAGAATTTTTCTTCCAGGGAGTTGGGTTTTTGTTGCCATCAACTGAAAGTACTAAGTCAGTTGTCTTTGCTTGTCTGGCGTGAGATAAGCCATCTGGGCTGTTGCATTTAAGCTGGCACCCAGGAACATTATCTCTTGTGAGGGCACTAGTTTTGACTTCTTTTCGTTTACTGTGTACCCTAGGCAAATTAACAATCTTTTTACAAACACCAGATGCTTTAGAAGAATGTCCTTGCTCTCTGCTTGAATAAGACAGACGTCCAAGTAGGGATATATTTCAATTCCTTTTTGTATGCAAAATGCAATTACTGGTGCCAGGCATTTTGTGAAGACCCTGGGCATAGTAGATAAGCCAAAGGGCAGTGCAGAGAATTGGTAATGCATTGAACCAGCTATGAATCTGAGGTATCTTCTGCAATTTTGTCTGATAGGGACATGCAGGTATACCTCTTTGAGGTCCAAAGTAATAAGCCAAGCCTTCTTGCCCAGCATGGGAAGAAGCTACTGAAGAGTCAACATTTTGAATTTCGGAACATCCAGGTAAATGTTTAGAGTAGAAAGGTCCAGTATGAAGTATTAGCGTGAAGTTGCCCATAGCGCAGCATCGGGCAGCGCCGGTTAATGTAGTTTATACTATTTCTGGTTCCGCAAAGTCTACTCTCCAGTTTTTCCCTTAGAACTGCTCTACTTTCAATCTAAACAGTCTATTCTCTATCTAAAAAGCCCAGCACTTGCTCCTAAAGCATTTATACACAGGTAAAGCACTCAAATAAAAAAGAAATCACTACATCCACCTACAATCCCCTTGAATACTCATTACCCTATAGGTCCTTTCTGATTCAGTTACACAGCAATCCCTTACACTATCCTAGCATGTCAAAGGGTCAATTACTGGCGTCCTCTCCAGTTCAGCTGGTGAATCTGGGAATGTTGAGGCAATATTACAACTGCCTCATGTACACAGACAACCCTCTCCTCCTCCCAACAAATACAAATATATGTGAGAGATGCGCCTATAAAGCCAAACTGGAGGCTGAGCTCTCTCGACTCAGTACTGGCAAAACCAGTCAGGAGGAGAAGGTAACCACACTTACCACAAACCCAGTCTCACATAGACCTATCGCAACTGCAAACCAAACACATAAACACACAAAAACATACTCGGAGGCTCTAATTAAAAATCTACCAAAACAACAGAGGCCTCCAAAGCAGACATCCAAGAAACCACTACCACAAAACACAGCACATGCAACACATAGTTCACAAAGTCAGTGTGCCAAACAGTCACAGCCCTTAAGGCCAAACAACATGCCTGATACACTTGTAAAAGGGACTCCATAGTCAGACACACTGACGTCCCGCTCACCGGACTGAACAAGGAAAAGGTTACAGAAAGCTGCCTGGCGGGCGCTAGAATCCGCCACATAACCCAAGCACTCAGGTCATTCCAAAGCAAGTACAAATATGACTCAGTCATTGTCCATGCCGGTGTGAATGACCTGAGACATTCCTCCCTGGACTACATGAAAAAAGACAGAGGAGCTCTCTGATTATGTATCCCAGGCCAGTATGACCCTGACCCTGAGCAGCATCTTACCCTCACCAAGAATGATGCCACAGTACAAAGACAAAATGATCAGCTTTAACAACTGGCTCAATTACTGTTGTCAGTCTAAGGGGATCCAATGTCTGTCTGCCTGGGATGACATACTTGACAAGCCACGCTGCTTTGCAAGGGATGGCTTGCACCTGTCACCCCTGGGCTTCCGGATATTGGCCAAGGCTCTTGCCACCCCCATAGTGCCTTTTTTAGGCAAGGCTCAAAAGACAAACCTACCTCCCTAGAAAACACAAGTGGAAAAAAACTAAGGGTAATGCTGCTCAACGCCAGAAGTCTAAACCTCAAGATGCACCCTCTCGAAGCCCTCCTCATTATGGAGAATATCGATGTCTGTGCAGTGACTGAAACCTAGTTCAAGGCTCCTGAGAGCATCCCAGCACTACCAGGTTATACCTCATATCATGCTTTTCGGCCTCAAAACTTGGACCGAACCACAAAAGGAGGGGGAGTATCCATATTCATCAAAGATACCCACACCTCCAGGTTAGTGACAACGCATGAAATATCGGAGACCATCCAGGTGCAACTAACTGTAGGCAAAATTGCCCTACAGTTTGTAGCATACTACAAACCACCCTCTCAAACTCAGGAACCCCACTCAGCCTTCCTGAAGACACTGGAGAGTATGAATGTCTCTCCAAATACCATCATATTGGGAGACTTCAACTACCCAAACATAGACTGGGAGCATTACTCAAGCCCCAACACCCTAGCCCAAAGGTTCCTAGAATTCATAAACTCAAATGCAATAGAACAACTAGTCACTACTCCCACAAGAGGAGATAATATACTAGACCTGATCATCACAAACATGGGGACACAATGCTCCACACCGGAAGTATACCCCTCATTGGTGAGATCAGACCATAAATTAATCTCACTGGAAATCCACATCCTGCCCCCACCCCCAGCACAAAAGACCACAGTGAAGAATTTCTCAAAAGCTGACTTCACACTTCTCAAGACTGAAGTGGTATCCTTCAAGGCCCCTGGGCCAGTGAAAACCACAGCCCATACCGTTGAATCCTTTATAAACGCTTTCTACGGACACCTTCAAGAATGCATGCAATCCCAAATAAAACCAAGACCCATTTCCCCAAAGGCAGGTGTCCTGTCTGGTGGACCCCAGCCATAAATAATCTTTACAACAAGAGAAGGAAGCTACTACATGACAGAGCAAAATCCCCAAAAGGGAAGGCATCTCTGATCAGTACTAGCAAAAAACTATGATCACTCATAAAATCATCCAAGGCCAACTTCGAGAGAAAATGAAAAGACACTAAAGACAATCACAAGGCCTTCTTTAGTTATGTTAGAAACCTGGGTGGAAACTCCCAGATATGCTCAGAGTTAGTCCAAAATGACAAAAAATACAGTGAACCCACAGACATTGCCAACATACTGACAGACAGGCTCAGTGCAAATTTCTCCCACCAAAAGGAGAAATATCTATCCCAGCAGAGTGTAGCCTCCCTGACATCTCAGATGCCCAGGTGAGAGCTGCCCTCTCCAAAGCTAAAAACACAGCATCAATGGGACCAGACGGTGTCCCGGGTTGAGTGCTACATGAACTCCAAGAGGAACTAAACCCGCACATAAGGCTGCTGTTTAATCTTAGCCTTACTACAGGATACGTACCCAAAGAATGGCGTACAGCAACAGTGGTCCCACTCCACAAAGGAGGTGCTTCTACGGACCCTGGAAATTACCGCCCCATAAGCTTGACGAGCCTGGTCTGCAAAGCTATGGAGAGGATCATTATGGAACTCATAAACAAAGACATTGGGGATCTACAGACACTGTATCATACCCAATTCGGCTTTGTCAAGGGCAGATCCTGCCTTTTGAACCTGGTCGACTTTTTTGAAACAGTCACTAAGGCCATTGATGAGGGTAAGGCAGTTCACACAGCCTACCTTGATCTTACAAAAGCCTTCGACACAATACCCCACTCGGGCATCATAGACAAGCTCATCAGCTTAAATGTAAACCCATATGTCATAAGATGGGTTGCAAACTGGTTCAAGGACAGAACCCACAAGGTCAGAATTGCTGGAGCCATGTCAGACACTAAGCCAGTCACAAGTGGTGTCTCACAGGGCTCGGTCCTGGGACCCCTCTTGTACGGCATTTATTTTTCCGAGGTGCAAGCAAACATAGGAGGATTGTGGCTAACAAAGTTCGCAGATGACTGCAAACTGGGCACCATAACTGATACTCCAGCGGACACAAGCATCCTTCAGAAAGGCCTCATAGAAACGGATAACTGGTGCCAGAGCCATGGCCTTAAACTGAACGCCAAAAAATGTATAGTCATACCCTTTGGGAAAAACAAAGTACCCACAAATTACCACACAGGTGGTAATCCATGAAGTACGGAAGAAGTAATCAGGGACCTAGGGACCCAAGTTGACAGTAACCTCTCATTTGACACTCACGTTGCCAAGGTGGTTAGGAAGACCTTCTATATTATCCACCTTATCATGAAAGGATTCACATCTAGATCAAGAGAGGTCATTGTGCCCCTATACTCTTCCCTTATCAGGCCCATAATTGAGTACAATGCCCCATTTGGGATGTACCTTACCCAACACCTGCAGCAGTTAGAAAGTCCCCAAAAGTACCTCACCAAGAGGATCAAGGGTCTCAAACATATGTCATATGCTGCCCGGCTGAAGAAACTCCAGCTCTATTCAGTCGCATACCGCCTACTCAGAGGCGATCTATGTCTGACGTACAAGGCCATGTCCAATCCGGAATTAATGGACATGCTCCACCTCAGAAAATCCAAATCCACCAGAGCCATGAAAGCGAGAGATTTGAACCTCAACACAGAAATAAATAGGAAGTGCTGGAGGGACAGATTCATAACCCAGAGGCTCCCTACACTCTGGAACAGAATCCCAGTCCATGTTAGGCAGAGCCCCTCACTGACTCCCTTCAAGAGAAATCTTGACGAGTGGATGGGAGATCGTAGGTTTATCCCGGGGGTCATTTCTGTGTCACTACTAGACAGAGGCACAGTAAACTAAACCCTAAATGGGCATAGTATTCTCATTCCAAGGGGTGGCAAAAGCCACACACACTCTGGCTAGGCTTATAAATGCCCTAGGGCAGATAGCCTGGTATGAACCTATGAACCTATGAGTCTCCAGGCTTTGTCCTTTCTGGGGACCAGGAAAAGTCTTGAGTAAAATCCTTGTCCTTGTTCCTGTTGTGGTACTTTTTGAATAGCTCTCATGTCCATGAGGGCTGTAATTTGTTTTTGTGCCTCTACCTGTAACCTTGAGACACAATATTCAGAACCCATTTGTCTTGGGTGATTATATGCCAATTTTGTGAAAAAAGTGCTAGTTTTCACCCTAAGGGAGTTGCCAAAAGGTAAGTGCTTGGCATTTGAAGGGGGAAGTCATTGGGACTGTTTCCTATAAGGTTGTGACTTGTCTTCCCCTTCTTCTAGGGTTGAAGCACCTCACTTTCATGGTCTGTAAGAGCCTTGGGGCTGAGATCTGCCTCTCGGGCATCTGTATCTGCCTCTTTGTGGTCTGTCTGACACTGGAAAGGACCAATTTTTGGAGGGCCAATTTCTGCTAAATTGAGATGGCTGTACCTGTAAGAAATATTTCACTGTTTGCATAGGTTTTGCCCTATCCTCCATTTTCTTTAATAACTCTTCTGCCTTAACACCAAATAAAACATCCTGCTGTAAAGGAGCATACAATAATTTTGCCTTAACATGATCAGGTAAACCTTGTTCTTTTAACCAAGCATGCCTTCGCATCACAGATCCTGTAACTGCTGCTCTACAGGAAGCCTCTAATGAATCAAAACCACATTGTTCAGCTGCATGCAAGAAATCCTGCATTTCCTTATTGTCAGGATGTTCTGAACTTGTAAGCATTTTTTGTTTTAACAGAGACATTAAATATTGTTGGTATTTAAGCATGTAAAACTGGCAATTTAAAGCCCTCACTGCTAAAGTTGCAGAAGTGTAAACTTTCTTCCCCCATCTGTCTAATGCTCTAGAATCCCTGTCAGAGAGAACTGTATTTTTAGCTGTGGAAGCCTTTACCCTTTTGGGACCCTGGAAAATAGTTTCTGGGTCAGCAACAGGGTTTTTATAAAGAAATTTGTGAGAGTCAGGGTCTCTCTAGTACCTGTCTGGCTTGATTGGAGCAGGGGGCAAAGAATCAGGATTTAAACTGGATTCAGAGAACACATCATCCACAATATGGCGGAATAGCAAGGGGCCTGTGCTGAGGCAATAAAAGAAAGTCTCTGAGCCTTTTCTTGGATTCTGACTAATCCTGGCCCTCCCAATGGAAATGCTCCCTCATGGTATGTAAAGTTTCCCCAAAAGAGTAATCCTCAGGAGGAGAGGTTGAAGGAATTGATTCTTCAGCATCAGAGTCCTCATAGGGGGGTAAAGAGTATCCCTGGTCTGAAGAGGAATCAGAAGAAATGTAAACCTGATCAGAGGTATCATAGTCCGTATCCTGCCTAGGCCTTTTATCTGGAGGGGGATGAGAGCCCCTGATCAGAGTAATTAAGTCTTCGGCCATTTTAAGCATCTGTTTTTTAGGCATGGAGGCCTGCCCAGGTGAATGCTGTACTTGCTTCTTTGTCTTTAATGGAGTTTTAGACTTGGCTGTAGATTTAATGGTAAGTTGTAAAGATCTGAAAACACCCTCAGAAGACGATACCTGCTCAGCGGCTCCGGACCCATCTGAGGGGTTAGTTTCCGTAGGCTCAATACCTTGAGTTTCCAGAGGCCTAAGACATCTCCATGTGGGAGTCAGAGGCGGCCTGTGGCTCTGAGGTAGCGGGTGTCAGGGGCTGCGAAAGCGCCTCACTGAGAACCGACGACTGGCCTAGAAGAGGCTTCATTGTCAGTTTTGGGCCTTGGATGCCTGTCCTTATCCTTGCGTTTTTTGTGTATTCCGGTCATCGGTTGTTCAGATGGCATGGTATAATTGAACCTTCAGCCGAAGTAATGGCGAGCAAAGTCAAACCGACGTTTAATAGTGCGTTTGTTAAATCTAGCACAAAACCGACAACTAGTGATGTCGTGGTCTGGGCCTAGGCATGGAATACAGTAAGAATGAAAATCCTTATTAGGTATTTACTTCCCACAAGAAATACAATTATTAACTTTTACTGACATCGGTTTGAGGCAAGAAAAGGTTTCCCCAATGGGGTACTTAGCTTTATTAAAGACTTTGGTTCTGAAATTCGAATTGAAAATCTCAGGAGTCAGCCGACCAGCACTTGCAAACTGCTTTTGCTTCGGGCACCGCACGGCAAGAAAGACTGGGGAAAATGGCGTCGGCTGCATCTTATATACCCCTGGTGCACTGACGTCAGGGAAGAAGCGACAGCAACCAACGCCGGACCAAGACTTTGGAACTCTGGCCGACTGCGGGACCGCCTGATGGCAGGATAACCCAAGTGTAATGACTGCAGCAGTGAAACACGATGAACATCTGTAAGATACAATTTTATGGCCTACCAAGTAATTTAATTTTAGACTATTTTCAAAATTAGCTGCACTGAGATTAACTTCTTCTCTTCCAGTATCCTCTGTTACAATATTAATTTCAACAGTTATAGTACAGTCTGACATACATGTGTATTTCTTTGTTCTGTCCACTAGAACCCAGTGTTAGTACATTTTTTTAACACAAGCAACTTTACAAATACATTTTAAACACAAGGGCCTGTACAAATCAGTTTGATATACAAATGACATATAATTCTTTACAAAACTCCAGCTAGCTATGCTGGCATATGTTACACATCCACTTCCATACTTCTCCTGGCATAGCTGGCAATACCTCACATCGTCACATCTCTCCCCCTTTGAAGACTCAAGCTAGTTTCTTAAATGACCCTGGAGCAATACTGTTTGAGAGGAATGAGCCTGTCTGGGAATACATTAACCTACACCCTGTCTTGAGAACCAATCTGCATTGGTATTGCTGACCCACTCCAGTGCTGCACTGTCATGTCATGTGCCTGCAACCCAAGGCTCCACCTTAGTTGTTGTTGTTTGTCTTTCGGCTTTTCCTGGTTAGGGGTCGCCACAGCAGGACTCCGGTCCGCTAATGATTGGCAGTAGATTTTCACGAACGCCGAGGTGCCAGCTCGACGTCCAACCTTCAACGAAGGCACACCCGTTTATGCATGTCTTTCGAACGCCCACCCAACCCATGGGGAGGACATGCAGACTCCACACAGAAGGCACTCCCCGCACTCCTGCCCTAACCCTCACATCCACACAATCGCACACTTACCTGAATCTGACCCATAACTTTCCACCACAGCACTGAAAATACTGAAGCAACAGAAACGGACAACCAAATTCTTCCCCTAGGAAAAAATTTGGTTTTCTGTTTCTTCGATGTTTTCAGCATTTGCTGAAAATGGGTCGATATTAGAACACTCGCATTTTGAAAGTTCGGTGTTCTAATATAGACCCCAATTTTTCAACTGTGCATGCAAATTAGACTTTGCCACTGAATAAGTTTCTTGGCTTGATTACTGATGGAACCATATGTATTAAGATAGGATACTTGGTGGCCTTCAATGTAGACCATGCACTCACACTGCCCAAATAATGACTGTAAGTTTGTAGTTAACAGAAGGCAATGTGCTTAGAGATCATCTTATTGCTGTTGAATAAAAATGATTCTGGAGATTCAGCAGCACTCTGGTAAGTATAGGACATGTTTATACCTGCAGTGTTGCAAAGTTCACATCAGTTACAGGTGTTTTGATCAACATACAACTGCTGTATATCACCAGAGTTACAGGTATGAATATCACAGTGAAAAACAGGCACAGGTTCACTATTTCTGTTGCCAGGTGAAGTTAAGGGGACAATCGTCACTCATGTTAGGTGGGCATATTTGAATACAATTGATTTTGGTATACCAATTTGTGATGAGAAGATCAAGAAGTGAGTGCTTGTTGAAGATGATATTCAGTCTGGTGAGTTCAGTGACTAACCAGCAAGCTAAGGCCAGACAGAAAGATGTTAAGGTCATGTCTAGTGGGGTTGACGGAATTTATACTGAAGTCACCTAGTATTCAAAGTTTCTTTGTCTTTTTAACTGCACTACACATGTTGTTTTCTAATATCCATAAATGATATCTGGGAAATGGTGGATAACATACTACAACCATTTTCATATATATTTTTTCAGTCTGCTGCAGGTATTAAGAGTATCAGGGTCACAGATATTGTGATCACATTTATGTACATATAAAAACTTAGAAATATGCATGTGTAAACACATATACTCTTACCGGTCTTCTGCAACTGCTGCAGAAGCTCTTTTTGCACTGGGTGCAAGTGACTTTCATTTGATCACCATCGTAAATAAATCCAAAGGAACACTGAAAAAAAAAATAAAAGAAATGGTTAGTGACACAGTCTTTCATACGGCACCTCACTTTATACACATAGTGCCCTCTGTCTCTTCTCGTTTAGTGCAGGTGCAACTTAAACACAAAGAGAAAATAGCTGGACCCCAAAGGAAATTGGCAAGATGTATGTACAATTTGTAAGGATCACAAGCAGAAACTCAGCAATAATCAGCATGCATTTACAGATGAGAATGAGTTGGAACCACTGAATTAGGAATGCCACGTGCATCTACAGGTACAGAAAACTGACTGCAACCTTCAGGAACAAAAAATGGCTAAGAGTAAAAGTTGCACAATGGAACAAACGGACCGGAAACTTCTGATGCAAAGCCAGAGAGAGGCAGAAAAAACAACTGTGCACCAAGTTATGGAAATAGCTGTCTGAAATAAGTTCTTCTATTATGTTGACCTTTCCCAACTACAGGCTGTTAAGTATAAAGGGCATAAGGGAACCTCCAGAGTCTGAAGCTGTCCTGATGATACAATCTGCACATATGGACCACGGAAACATCACCATTCTTTTTTTTCTTTTCTGTTTAGAGACATCAACATTCTTCAGCTCATCACTACATAGAATTTTTCACAAGTTTTCAGATCACCACTGCAGATTAGGCTCAAGACATGTCTAACAATGAGGAAAGTGAAGATTATAGGTTCAATGGTAAGTACTAGGCTAGCTGCCCTTGCAGATCATTTTAAACCTAGCCAAGTTCCCTTTTTGTGTTTCAATTAACCTATCCCATTTGGTTAGAAACTGGTCTTATCCTTCTCATGGTTGATAACTGCATATTATCTCTAATGAGAATAACTAGGATTGTAGGGTGGGCGGTTGGCATAGTGGTTAAGGTGTGCACCTTATAGATACTAGGTGAAGGGTTTGATTCTCACATGGAGTAATTGGCTAGACTTGGAATGGCCCACAAGCATAGGTAAGTCTGGTGCTAATTTTGGTTTCTATTTAAGATACAAAATAAAACATTTCAAAGCTTTACTGGAAAAACTCACCCAGACGCTGCCACAACTTGCTGTGAGGGAAAGGTTAGTTTGCTTTTGTTTTCTTATATTTTGTATTACTTTATTGCGTTTGTCTATTTTGTATACTGTGATTTGTTTTCTTTACACTGTGTTTTACTTGTATTCTGTTTTTAATTGCATATTAAAACTTGAAAAGAGTCCACAGCTGTGTCTCGAGTCACACAGATTTTTTTAAAATGTTTTCCCACCCCCACCCTGTTGCTGTTGTTTTCATCTCCTTACCTCTCCTCCCCTTTCACTGGCTGTGGCTGAGTAAGCACAAAATTATAATTTTATGAAATCACCCCTTCAACTATTTAAATTTATTGGCCATCCTACTGTATTCCATAGAACCAGAATACAAAAGTGCCCACTGCCCTTTCAGTCTATCTTGCTCTTTTAAAATTAGTGGCTCTCCACTTAGACAGCTAAATCTTGTTACCCCCTCTTTCACATCTAACTGCTTAGAGCACACTGCAGTGCTTAGGATATTATCCCATTTTTTTCATCTTACCATTAAATACCCATTGCAAGACCAACAGGTATTGGAGAGCCTATAATCTGCCCCTCACTAATCATCTTGGGATTAGTGCTTCTATTTTCTCCTGGGGAGAGAAGGTGCACAGGGACATTATTTCCTGGAGACCGCTGATCATCAGAAAGCCTAATAACTGCTTCATAGGTGACAGCTTGGAATTTGTGCTTATATTCTACTCCTGGTGGGAGAAGGAGCAGAGTGCATTGATTCCTGACTGTTTCTGGTTGGGCAGTGAGTGTCTGTGCTTGACGTTCCTGATTTGTCTGGTTGCTATTCAAGGCATCTACCAGGAAAAGACTACAACAAGCCTACAGACCCTTACATCATCTGGGACAAGACTGTGGATCACCAAACAGGCTGTGCCCTGCTTCTCATCTTGGGACTGGTGCTAATGTTTTGCTTCTGGTGAGAGAAGAAGCAAAGGAGCATTGTATCCCAACAGAGTGAAGCTATGGTGATAGCAGCACTAGTAGTAGCCATTCATGCAACTCCCTTCTTTTCATCATTCTCGACAAGCTAACTATTTGTTTTCATTAAATACTGCTAGATTTGTTTATAACTTCAGAATATCTGCCTAAATACTTCATACTTAAATTTTCATGGTCTCCGTATTAGTCTCCACTCAAGTGTTTGGCAGTGCCCTGTACAGACACAGACACCTTAAGTAACATTTTTCCTGTAAAAGCACAAATGAAATTTCACCAATACCTAGTTGCACAGAGGACAACTAGTTTGCAGTGACAAGCACTGTCCCCAGAGCTCCAAACCGGATACTGCTCAGATTGCTTTGCATTCTCACTCCAACTGTCTAATCAATAAACAGGGTCTGTTGCCACGGATATGAACTTTCCCACTATCTCCGTTACCAGCTTGGTGGATATGAGCACCATCATGTTTACTGACAACCAGTTACTTCTCAGAAAAACTGATATGGTATGTGAGAGATGTATTTTCACAATGTCACTGGAGGCAAAACTCTCACATAAAAGTACCACAATGTCAATAAGGTTGTCAGTAGTACACATGCTGCACCCATCACACACAATTCAAAGCAAACATATAGAACGACATATGCTGAGGCACTTAAATGTAACCTTTCTAAACCCCAAAGACCTGCTAGGTGAAGTACACATAACAAATGCACTCAGCAGCCCCAAATACACTTTTTAAAACAACACTCACATCAACACACAGAGCCACATCTCATGGAGCCTACACTTCTAATCCCATAAGGCAAGCCACCACACAATCCAAAATTCTGGGCATTGGAGACTCCATCATGAGACACACTGATGTCCCTCTCACCAGGCTGAGTAAGGAGAAAGTCATGGTCAGTTGCTTATCAGGGGCTAAGATCCACCACATTACAAATGCACTCAGATCACTGGACCACAAGTACCAATAAGGCTCAGTCATAGTCCATGTGGAAGTAAATGACCTGAGATATACCTCCCTAGACTATATGAAGAGAGAATCATGGCGCTCTTGGAATATGTATCTCAGGCTGGTATCAGCATAGCACTGAGCAGCAATTTACCTTCTCCATGGATGATGCCACAATACAAATAAAAGATGTCTGACTTTAATAAACTGGCTTAGTTTCTGGCATCATTCTAAGGGGTGCAATCTTTGTCAGCATGGAAGATGGTCACCAGCCACGCTGCTTTGCCAGGGATGGTCTGAGCCTCTTCCCTCTAGGCTTTCGAACATTAGCTAAAACATTATCTACCCCCATAGTGAGTTTTTTGGCAACGCCAAAAGTACAGTTTTGTACCTACCATAAATGTAGATGTCCGATAGATATGCAACTGCAGTCCTCAGTGTTTCTTGCCCCAGATGCCAGGTGCCCTCCAAGGAAGGCTAAATTTAGAGACTGGATAAAAATTCCAGTAATTTGAAAAGGGAAGTGGACCCAAAAAGGAGAATTTACAGAGGGGTAGGAGGGGAACTGCACTGCAGTTGCATATCTATCGGACATCTACATTTGGTTGAATACCATAGCCAAGCTAGGGGTGGTAGGATCTAAGATGAAGATGGTGTAAGGCTGTGGAGGTGTTTCCATGGAAAGAGTAACAGAATCTGATGCAGTGTCCAATCCATTTTGAAATTGTTTGTTTCAAGTAGTAGCACAATTGTCTGTGTATGTCCAAAGTGTGCAGCAGCTTTTCTCCTTTATTTTGAGGATTGGGAAGAAAGTAGAGCAGGTGAATTGTTTGATTTAGAGACACCCTGGATATCACTTTGGCATGACTGAAGGATTGGTTCTTAAAGAAACTCTGTCCTGATGGAAAATGAGAAATGGAGGTAAAGGAGGAATAGTTAATTTTTCCAACAGCACTGGTGGTTTTCTGGGAGGTTTGATATTCTTTATCCCTCTTAGAAACTGTCTTTAGCAAAGGATGTGAAACACAGGTGGATCACTATTGTATTTTGCTGAAATTGCTGAAGCATGTATTTTATAGAAGAATATGGGATGCTCATTACTGATGCATCCTGACCCTTTGTTGGCATTCCATGCTGAATCTCTTTTTGGCTGAGTGATAAGTCTGTGAAGCTTCCAATGCATCATAACCACACTGAAGAAAATGATTGCTAACCTGCTGGGTATTATGAACCACCCTGCAGGAGGCCTTTCTATCTAAAGGCTCAGGAGAGAGGCTAACTTTTTCTGTAAATCATCCCATCAATCCTGGTAATGAACATATGAAGAAGAGTAAGTGCCCTCATATGGCAAGGAATTGGATTTGAGAGGTATAAGCTTTTTGCCCAGGACCTGAATTCCCCCTGAATTCCCTGTCTTTGGTCAGGGTTTTGGCGCCCTCCTTTGCTTCCTCCTTTGGGTCCTGGGAAATAGTTTCTAAATCAACAGAATGGGCCTTAATGCTTCAGGAACCCTGTTTCAGGAACCCTGTAATATCTGTCTGCAGAGGCAGGAGCAGGAGGAAGAATCAGGAGGAAGCACTTCGAGTCTGAGTAGACATCATCCAATACTGGAGGAATAGCTAAAGGGGGCTAAAGGGGTACAGCTGAGTAGCTTAAGGAAAGTATGAAGCCTTTTTCCCCTGCCACCTGAAATCTGGCCCTGCTCTCATGGAGTGGAGAATTCCCCTAAAAAGAATTTCCCCCAAGAGATAGGACGGAGAGGGAGAGACATCAATCAAAGATTCATCAGCATCAGAAAGGATGGGAGGCTGGGAAGGATTCTTCCTGGGAATCTACATAGCCTGAGTCACCCAGAGCTTCATCTGAGGAAAAGGTATCCTGTCTGCTCAAGCAGGCAGCCTTGTGTGCCTCTGTCTGGATGAGCCCTCTGTCTGGATGAGCCTAGAGAAAAAGTCATGATCTGTTTATCTGAAGTCTGAAAGTACTTCTGGCATAACAAATCAAAACCAAGAAAATCTAAAGGTATTACTGCTTAATGCTAATAGTCTAAACAAAAAACTCTGCTCCCCAGTAGTTCTCTTCACCCTAGAGAATACTGATGTCTGTGTGGTCACTGAGATATGGTTTAAAGCTGCGGACAGCACACCAACAGTGCAAGGTTATAATGCCTTCCACACATTTAGAGACACAGACAGGGACTAAAGGTGGAAGTGTCTCAATTTACATCAAAACTAAATATACCTCAAGGGTGGTCAAATAGGACAATGTACTTCGAGCTGCTCCATGTACAAATAACCATAGGCAAAATCCAATACCATTTCCTTGTAAGCTATAGGTCCCCCTCTATGACCCATGAAACCCATTCCATGTATTTAAACTTATTGGAGACACTCACCATCCAACACATTACCATATTCTTGGGTGGCTTTAATTATGCCACTATTAAATGGGAATTCTATGCGACACCACACATACAGGGACAGAGATTCCTGGATTTTGTAAACACAAGCTCTCTGGACCAAACTGTCAATACATCAAACATTGGTGCAATCATACTGGATCTGGTCCTACTAATATGGGAGAATGCTGCACACCCCCTACTGTAAGGTCTTCCCTGGTAAGGTCGCACCACAAAATGCTCTCCTTTGAAGTAAAAATAAAACCTGGAACTCTTGCTAACCCTGGAATATTCAGGAACTACTCTAATTCTAACTTCCTGCTATTAAGTGATAACCTGGCAAAATTTCAAGCCCCCATAAACCCTGAGAACACTGCTGCCTATGCAAAACTGTTCACAGAAACCCTGTACAAGCATGTTAATAGATGCACACAGGCAGCTGTACCCACCAGGAAGAAGTACAGAACTAACTCAAAAAACAAGCCACCCTGGTGGAATCACAAAATCAGTAGGCCGTATAACAGATGGAAGAAAATCATGCCAAAAATTAGGAGGTGCAGCACCCAGCAGGATAAAAGCACTCTCAAACTAAACAAACAACTCAGAGGACAAATAAAGTCTACTAAAGCCAAATTTTAGGTAACTTTGGCCTCCCAGGCCAAGGACAGTCAGAACACATTCTTTAGCTATGTCTGCAACTTCAAAGGCAATACACAATTGTGTGCAGAGTTCACTGTAAATGCAGCCACCTACACTGAGCTAGAAGATATAGCAAACCTACTGGCCAATAAATTCAGCTCCAACTTTACCACTCTCTCCTCCTCAACCTTCCCTCCGGAAATACCATCAAATACAACTCCTCCTGCTACCACTAAGGAACAGGTCCTTCATGCTCTCTCTAAGGCCAAGAACACTGTATCAATGGGCCCAGGCAATTTCCCTGGATGCCTTCTAAATAGCATGAAACATGACCTATCAGGCTCTCTGGAATTGCCATTTTAACTATAGCCTCCAAACAGGTTTCATGCCTCATAGATGGAGAACAGCAACAGTCATCCCTCTGCGCAAAGGTGGGCAATCTACAGACCCTGGAAACTACAAACCATAAGTCTCATAGTCTTATATATAAAGCCATGGAAAAGATCAATAGTGATATAGTAAACCTCCAGACACTGGACCCAACCGAGTTTTGTTTTGCAAGGCAGGTCAAGCCTATTCAACCTGATGGACTTCTTTGAGAAAGTCATCAAAGCAATGGATGAGGGCAAAATGGTTCACACTGCCTACCTTGACCTGGCAAAGGCATTTGACACAATAACCCATTTGGGCATTGTTGACAAACTCAAGAGGTTAGGTACAAACCCATATGTCACCAGGTGGATAGCCAACTGGCTCACAGACAGGACTCAGGAAGTTAGAATTGGGGAGTCCATCTCTACAAAGAGGCCAGTCACAAGTGGAGTCCCTCAGGGATCAGTCCTTGGATGGACCGCTCCTTTTTGGCATTTACTTTTCTGAAGTCAAGGCCAGTTTCAATGATCTCTGGCTGACTAAATTTGCAGATGATTGCAAATTAGGAGAAGTCATTGAATCCCACGCTGACACAAATATTCTTTAGGAAGGGGTGACACAGACAAACAACTGGTGTCAGAGCATGGACTAAAACTAAATGCCAAGAAATGCATAACATCCTTCCACCCCTGGTAACTATCATACTGACAACACACCCATTAAAGTTGACCCAGTAGTCAGGGACTTAGGGACACATATAGACAGTAATCTAGCCTTTCACCATCACGTGCCTACAGTGGTGAGGAAATCATTCTTTTGTTTCACAGTTTATAAACAAAGGTATGTCATCTAAGTCCAAGGAAGTTATTGTTCCACTGTATTTGGCAGTTATCTGACCTATTATTGAGTACAATGCCCTCTTTGGTATGTACCTAACCAGGCATATCCAACAACTGGAATGTCCACACAGGTTCCTCACTATAACAATAAAGGGTGTTAGTAAAATGTCCTATGCAGACTACCTCAAGTTCCTAACCCTGTATTCTGTCCTCTACATGCTTTTGAGGGAGATCTATGGCTGGCATACAGGGCTTTGTCAGATTCTACTCTGATGGACCTCCTGCATATCCACGAAACAAACAGCACCAGAATTACTCATTCTAAAGACTTAAATCTTGCCTGTGATATAAATAGGACCTGCTAGAGAGACAGGTATGTATCCCAGAGACTACCCCATCTCTGGAACAGGCTGCCCATCCATGTGAAGCAGAGTTCCTCCCTAACTCAATTCAAGTGCAACTTGGACAATTGGACGGGGAACAGGAAATTCATCCCTGGTTTGGCACCTATGTCTCTTATGGACACAGGCATCCTGTAAATGGCTCATCTCCCAAGCCCCTTCTTACACTTATAAAGGGTATCAGAACTTGTTAGAGATTTGGGATGCATGGCTAGGCTTAAAAAGGCCTTTGTGGTCATTAGCCTAGTAAACACCTATGAACCATAGATAATTTGAAAGGACTCGTGCATGGGATAAAGCATTTAGAAGCTGCCAAAATTATGACAGCTAAAACTCTGCAAAAAAGATGCACTACATAAAGTTACTGGAGTAACAGTAGATATGAACCTCCCCAGTCACTCACGTTGACATAAGTGACTGTCATAGCAGCCATTATAACCCCCCCCACACACACGCACGCACACACAGTTATGTGCAGTCAATATGCTTCCAACACACACACACACACACACACACACACACACACACACACACACACACACACACACACACACACACACACACAAGTAAAGCGATTGTCACAGCATTCAATCCCCCACCACACACCTACATAAAGTGGCTGTGATATAGGTTCATAGGTAGGTATTAGGCTATTGGCCCAAGGGCCTACATAAGCCTAGCCAACAAGGTTCCCTGACTTACGCCACCCAAGAAAGTTATTTTCCTGTGCCACCGTCGAGCAGAGATGCAGAGGTGATCCCCGGGGTATATTTCCTATTTCCCATCCACTCATCAAGATTTTTCTTGAAGAGTGCTAATGAAGAACTTTGCTTGACATAGATGGGTAGCCTGTTCCACAGTATGGGAAGTCTCTGGGACAGGAATCTATCCCTCCAGCATGTCCTGTTTATTGTGGGGACAAGGTTTAGGTCCCTAGAATGTGTAGCTCGGATGGATTGGGATTTCTTTAGGTGTAGCTCTGGGTTTGACATAGCTTTATATGTTAGGCAGAGATCACCTCGGAGTAGGCGATATGCTACGGAGTAAAGCTGGAGTTTTTTGAGGCGGTCAGTGTAGGGCATTTGTTTGAAGCCAGTAATCCTCTTTGTGACGTACTTCTGTGGCCTTTCCAGCTGCTGCAGATGTCTTGTGAGGTACATTCCAAAAGGGGCATTGTACTCTATAATGAGTCTAATGAGTGTCGAGTAGAGGGGAACAATGACCTCTTTTTTTCCTGGATGAGAACCCTTTTGTGATGAGGTGTGCCACGTAGAAGGACTTCCTGATTACTGTGGCGATGTGACTATCAAAGGAGAGACTATTGTCCACCTGGGTCCCAAGGTCTCTTATCACACATTCAGTGATAAGTAGATTGCTGCCTATGTGGTAGTTCATGGGTACAGAGTTTTTACCAAAGGGGATGACACTGCACTTTTTGACATTGAGCTTGAGGCCATGGCACTGACATCAGGCATTTGTCTCAACGAGGCCCTTCTGTAGGATGTCCACATCATTTGGGGACTTGACTATGGCTCCTAGTTTGCAGTCATCTGTGAACTTCGTTAGCCAGAGGCCTTCTGTGTTAGCCTGTACTTCAGAGAATTAGATACCAAACAGGAGAGGTCCCAGGACGGAATCCTGTGGTACTCCACTTGTCACTGCTTCGAGGTCAGATTTGGAGTCCGCAACTTTTACAGTGTGGGTTCTCTGTCAGTGAGCCAGTTGACAACCCATCTTGTGACGTAGGGATTTATACCTAGTTTATTGAGTTTAGCTATAATTCCAGAATTGGGGATGGTGTTGAAAGCCTTGGCGAGGTCAAGAAAGGCTGTGTGAACCACCTTACCCTCATCTACGGCTTTGGTGACTGCCTCAAAGAAGTCGATCTGTTTCAGGAGGCATGATCTGCCTTTCACAAACCTGAACTGGGTGGGATCCAGAGTTTGGAGGTTACCAATGTCTTTGTTTATGAGTTCCATGATGATATGTTCCATGGCCTTGCAGACCAGGCTCGTCAGGCTAATAGGTCCATAGTTCCCGGGATCAGTGGTGAAGTGGGATAACTGTTGCTGTGAGCCATTCAGTGGGCACAAAGCCTTATGCAAGGCTATTACTGAACATAGTGCTTAAGTGGGGAGCCAGTTCATTCTGAAGTTTGTGTAAAACGCAGCCTGGGATGTTGTCCAGTCCCATGGATGCTGTGTTTTTGGCTTTAGAGAGTGCAGCTTCTACCTGCGTAGTTGTGATTACAGGGACTCTGCATTCTTCCTGTATAGATATAAGTCCTTTGGGGGGGGGGGGGTAAAGTTAGCACTGAACCTATCTGCCAGGATGTTGGCAATATCAGTTGGTTCTGTAATTTTCGTGCCTTTGTGCTGTAACTCAGAGCAGAACCAAACCACAAACTAAATAACAACCAAGGATGTCCAGCAACCAGCAGAATTCGTCTACAGCCAACCAGCATACAACCAAGGATTCCAAAAACAATTCCAAAGCGTTGAGAATAATCCAATGCAGTTTATTGTAAACAACAACGAAGATGACCTAGGTTTCGTTCAGTGACGAACTTCTTCAGATAACAAACCACAAATAACACCCTCCTTAAATACACATAACCCTACGCTTAATTGGACCAATTAAGCAATCAATTAACATTTTAAAACATTTTAAAACATTTTAAACGCACATTAACTAGTTATACTAACAATTAATGTACTGACACCACCTACCATAATATATAACCAATCATACAACACTCTCCCAACAAAATTATATATTTATACACATATAAATAAATATATATCAGAGCAGATCTGGGTGTTGCCATCGAGATTCTTGACATAGTTATAGAATGCTTTGTGGTTGTCCTTAGAATTAGTGGCAATTTTGTTTTCGTAGCTAGCTTTGGAGGATCTTATAAGGGATCTCAGCTTCTTACTGAGGCTGACCAGGGAGCTCCTCCACTCATGGGATTTTGCTCTCTTTCGCAACAGTTTCTTCCTTCTGTTGTACAGTTTGTTTATGGTAGGGGACCACCAGATTGGCTTCCTTTTTTTTGGAGAATAGCATCTTGGTTCTGTTTGGGATAGCACAATCCATGCACTCGTGTAAGTGCTTATAGAGTGCATTTTTTAGGATTCAGCAGTTGTAATTGTATTGTCCATCTGCATGGGTGTCATGAAGTTCACCACTTCTGTCTTAAGAAGCATGAAGTTGACTTTGGAGAAATTTTTTACTGTGGTTTCCTTAATGGGGGGTGGGGGCAGGATGTGGATATCAAGGGTGATTAGCTTATGGTCGGATCGGACCAACGAGTTGACTTCAGGTGTGGAACACCGGTCACTCATTTTGGTAATTACTAGGTCTAGGATATTGTTGTCCCTGGTAGGGGTGTGGACAAGTTGATTCGGGGCATTGGAGTTTATGAATTCCAGAAAGCGCTGAGCTAAGGAGTTGGTACACGAGTAGTTTTCCCAGTTAACGGTGGGGTAGTTAAAGTCACCCATTATTAGGGTGTTTGGTTGAATTCTAATATCTTCCAGTACATCAAGAAAAGAGGAGTGGGAATCCTGGGGCATGGTGGGGGATCTGTAGCAAGTTACAATTTGGATTGCAGTTTTGCCCAGAGTTAGTTGCACTTGGATAACCTCGGATGCATTATGGTGAACAACTAGCCAGGAGGTGTGGATATCCTTAATAAATATGGACACACCTCAGCCTTTGATGTTTCGGTCCAGGTTACATGGCTGAAAAGTGTGGTATGAGTTATAGCTTGGTAGTGCAGGGGTGCTCTCTGGAGCCTTGAACCAGGTCTCAGTCACTGCACAGATATCGATGTTCTCCATTTTAAGGAGTGCCTCGAATGAGTGCATTTTGAGATTTAGACTTCTAGCATTGAATAGCATTGCCCTCAGTTTTTTCTTGCCTGTTCCTGTTACAGTGGTGAATTTGTTATTTGAACCTTGCCTAAAAAAGGCACTATGGGGCAGCAAGAGCCTTAGCCAGTATCCGGAATCCCAGGGGCGACAGGTGCAGGCCATCTGTGGCAAAGCATCGTGGTCTGTCGACCATGTCATTCCAAGCAGACAGATACTGGATCCCCTTAGAATGACACCAGAAGCTTAGCCAATTGTTGAAGTCAATCATTTTGTCCTTGCACTGTGGTATAATTCGGGGCGATGGCAGAATGCTACTCAGGGCTAGGGTCATACCTGCCTGGGCTACAAGATCAGAGACCTCTTCCATGTCTCTTTTCATGTAGTCCAGGGAGGTACATCTCAGGTCATTCACACCAAAGTACAGTTTTGTACTTACCATAAATGTAGATGTCCAATAGGTATGCATCTGCAGTCATCACATATGAGTTGTCCTGCCTCAGGCAGCCCTTCGGTCGGCCGGATTCCAAAGTCTGGGTCCGGCGTCGGCTGAAGTTGCCCTTTCCCTGACGTCGGAGCGCCTGGGGTATAAAAGCGTCAGCCGACGCCATCTTCTTCAGTTTTTCTTGCCCCAGATGCCAGGTGTCCTCAGATAAACAGGAGAGAACACTGGGAGCTAAATTTGGAGAAATGCAATAAATTCCAAACATGCACAGCAATATATATAAATATAAATACATATATATCAAACAAATACACCATAATAGATAACCCCAGCTAGCTATGATAGGAATCTGTATCTGCACTAGATGAGTAACAGGACATAAACAAGTGCAAATGCAGGCTTTCAAATCAGAAAGTTGAGAGAGAGATGGAAGAGATTGCCCAAACGGCCAATAACTACAATTTCTGGGCCAAAACCACTCCTTATGTGGTAGACAGGTTACCTAGTGCTTACCACTCCCACTGATAAGCTAGAAGGCTTCCCTCCAACACAGAAATGCTTGGGGAGTTCAGAAGCTTACATACAGTCCTGGATACAGAAAATGTGTATCTGGAAAGTACAGTTTTGTACCTACCATAAATGTAGATGTTCGAAGATCCACATTGCTGCAGTCCTTACATATGGGTAGTCCGCTGTCCTCGGTCGGCCCGAATACCAAAGTATTAGGCTGACGTCGGTCAAGGCGCTTAAAACTGACATCAGGACGTCAGGGTACAAAAGCGCATGACCGACGTCATATCCTCAGTCTTTTCTTGCCCCAGATGTCAGAAGGGCCTAAAGAGAAAGGCAAAGCCAAAAACAGCAAAAAACAACCACCCACCCCTGCACTTACCATATTTACAATATTTACAACCCAAACCACACAACCACCTCTAACTACAGAGGGGGAAGGAGGAGAGTAAATTGGACTGCAGCAATGTGGATCTTCGAACATCTACATTTATGGTAGGTACAAAACTGTACTATGTTCTTCATCTCACATTGCTGCAGTCCTTTCATATGGGTAGAATCCCAAAGCAGAGGTAAGGGAGGATGGCAAAACTATACAGCATTAGGAGCTGCCAAAATGCCCTGTAAAATTGCAGTGGCAAATCCAGCCCTAGATTTAGAGTAAAGTGGAAGGTGGTAATGCTTAGAGAAAGTATGAACTGAACTCCAAGTAGCTGCCTCCAAAATATCCTTAGTAGCCACCCCCCTTAAAAAAGCTGTAGAAGTGGCAGTAGCCCTAGTGGAATGAGGCCTAATCCCAGTTGGAATCTCCTTACCATGATGGGAATAACAGAAAGCAATACAAAAAACCAATCCACTTAGAAATAGTTTGTTTTGAAACAGGTTTGCCCTGAGAACACAAAGCAAATGAAACAAACAACTG
Organism: Protopterus annectens; assembly: GCF_019279795.1. Lineage (NCBI taxonomy): Eukaryota > Metazoa > Chordata > Ceratodontiformes > Protopteridae > Protopterus > Protopterus annectens. The sequence goes on from NC_056750.1 coordinate 245,220,157, forward strand.
CTGAGACTGCCTGAACCCTTTAGTTCTGCTCAAATAATATCGCAACTGTCTGTGTATATCGAAAGTGTGCAAAATCTTCTCCCCTTTATTTTGGGGGTTTGCATAAAAAGTAGGCAAATGAATAGTTTGGTTTAAAGCCACACTAGAAACCACTTTAGGCATAAAGGAAGGGTTGATACGCAAAGAAACCCTATCCTTGTGGAAAATTAAGAAAGGCTCAACCGCCATAAGGGCCTGTAATTCAGAAACCCTTCTCGCAGATGTAATGGCCAACAAAAAAGCAGTCTTCCATGATAAATATTTCAACTCGGCAGTCGCTGCAGGCTCAAAAGGTTGTAGAGTGAGTTTCTCCAACACAAAATTGAGATCCCAAGCAGGAGTAGGAGCTCTACGTGGGGTCTTATATTCTTTGCCCCTCTAAGGAATTGCTTAAACAAAGGATGAGAAAACAATGGTGGGTCACAGTCATAGTGAGCAGAAATTGCTGCAGCATGAACCTTTATAGAGGAGAAGGACAAACCTTTGTCCAATAACTCAGTAAGGTATTGAAGAGCAACACTTAAGTTAGGTTTAGAAACATCAAAGTCCTTTGCTGTACTCCAAATTAAAAATCTCCTCCATTTATCTGCGTAAACTTTCCTTGTACTAGGCCGTCTGGCCTCCAAAATAACATTCAAAACTTGTTGTGGAAGCTGAGACCCTCCAGGGTTTAAAACAGAATATGCCAGGCTGTTAGATGTAGAGAGTGAAGTTTGACATTGAGTAGATGACTGTTCTCCTGAGACACTAGGTGTGGAATCGAAGGCAAAGGCCATGGAGGCTCCGTGCACTAGACTTCCTCAGTAATGGGTACCAGTGCTGTCGAGGCCAATCCGGAGCTATTAAAATCATGGTTGGCTTGTCCTGTCTGACCTTCAGGAGTACCTTTGGGAGGAGAGGCAGTGGTGGAAAGGCATACACGTGAAGATTGCTCCAATTGAATGAGAGAGCATCCACTTTCCAAGCTGTGGGATGAAACTTTTCGTGCAAAACTTTGGCAGCTGGTAATTTAGTGGAGAAGCGAACAGATCTATGTCTGGAGTTCCCCATAACACTGTCAATTTTTGAAATACATGAGGATCCAATTTCCACTCGTGGGGATCCATAATTTGTCTGCTCAACACATCTGCTAAGGAGTTCTGTGCTCCTGGCAGATACCTTGCCTGAAGATTTAGCTGCAAACTGAGAGCAGTCTCCCACAAAATCATTGCTTGTCTGCATAGAGGATATGAATGTGTCCCCCCTTGCTTGTTGATGTACCACATGACAGTTATGTTGTCTGTTTGAATCAACACCTGCCCTGGAAAAAGTAAATCCTTGAAAGCTATCAATGCAAATTGGACTGCTAACATCTCCTTCAAGTTGATATGTAAATGTTGAAGTCTGGCAGGCCACGTGTCTTGTATCCATTTTCCATTTAGATGAGCTCCCAAGCTTTTGTCTGAGGCATCTGTCGTTAGAATCTGACTACGCCTCTGGTCAGGTCACAGAGAGTCCCTTGTTTAGGTGACATTCTGAGCCCACCACAAAATTCCTTTTGAATGCAAGGTATTATCTGAATGACGGTGTCCATATCTTAGCAGTGTTGCATCCATACATTTGAGATACCATTGTAGCCTCCTCATATGCAGTTTGGCATTGGGAAGTACCAGAATACAAGATGCCATGAACCCCAAGGCTTGAAGGACTGTCCTTGCAGTCAGCCTGGACTGAGAGACAATTGATGGAAATAAAGAAGATTCTTTTGTTTGTCCGGGGTTAAAAAGGCCATCTGGGATGCTGTATTCAGTCTCACACCCAGAAAGCACATGTCCTGAGAGGGTACTAGACTGGACTTTATTTCGTTCACAGAATACCCTAGGCATCTTAACACTGCCAACACATACTGTAAATGATGAAGAAGTTCGTCTTTCCTTTGAGCCAGAATCAGGCAATCGTCCAAATAAGGATAGATTTGGATTCCTCTTAGCCTGAAGAAAGCTACCACTGGAGCCAGAACCATTGAACACTCTGGGCGCAGTAGATAAGCCAAAGGGCAATGCTGAGAATTGATAATGCTCTGAACCCAGCCCAAAATCGTAGATACTTCCTGCAACTTTGTCTGATAGGGTCTTGCACGTATCCCTCCTTGAGATCCAGAGTTACCAGCCAAGACCCCTTGCCCAGCATGAAGGAATTGCTGTAGAGTCAGCATTTTGAATTTTGGCACAATGAGATAGGTGTTGAAGATAGACAAGTCGAGAATAGGCCTCCATTGTTTTCTTTCTTTGGAACAAGGAATAGTCTGGAGAAAAATCGTTGGCCTTGTTCTGAAATAGGCACCTTTCTATAGCTTTCATTTGCAGTTGGAGATTTGTTTCAAAGCCTCTGCCTTTGATTAGGTGGAGGTCTGGCATGCCTTTTCTGTTTGGTAATGTGTGAAAATGGAACCTGTATCCTTTGTCTATTATTTGCAGTGTCCATTTGTCTCTTGTAATACTGTGCCAATTTTCTGAGAATAAAGAGCTTTCCGCCCAAAGGTGCTTCTAAAGAGGCCCTGGCAGCTGAGTCAAAGTGAAGTCATTGAGTCTGTCCTTGTGCAGCAGCAGTGGTCCTGCACTACCTCTCTGGTTGGGAGGCTGCTGAACTCCCTGTTGTAGGAGCCTCTAGCTTGCCCTCTACCTCTGGCACGCCTGTTCCTGCCTCTCTGAAATCTTTCTGTGTCCGGAAAGGACCAATTCTTGGCAGGCCAATTTCTGCTGAATATTGGCGGTTTGACTTGTAGAAAATCTTTGACTGTTTGTACAGATTTTGCCTTTTCCTCAACTTTCTTTAAGACCTCCTGAGCAGTGGAGCCAAATAACCTTTGCTTCTCCAGTGGAGCATCCAGAAGCTTAGCTTTAACATGGTCTGACAGAGATTGTTCCTTCAGCCAAGCATGCCTACGTATGACTGCACCAGTCATAGCTGACCTACATGAAGCTTCCAGTGCATCATAACCACACTGCAAGAAATGGTTGCTAACCTGCTGGGAGTTATGTACCAGATCCTGAAGGGATTTGCGATCTAGGGGTTCAGGTGAAGACAGTTTCTTATGCAATTCATCTAACAAATACTCTTGGTACTGTATCATATGAAATTGACAATTTAATGCCCTCATAGAAAGAGTAGCAGAAGTATACACTTTTTTACCCCATCTCTCTAAAGCCCTGGACTCCCTTTCAGAGGGGAGTGGATTTTTAGCAGTGGTAGCTGCAACCCCTTTAGGGCCCTGGGAAATAGTTTCTGGATCAGCAGAGTGGGCCTTGTAAAGAAAGTGATGCGAGTCCGGGACCCTGTAGTACCTATCGGGTTTGACAGGGGCCGGAGGAAGAGTGTCAGGGGTTATGCTAGACTCAGAGTACACATCATCAATGACATTCAAAACAGGAGGAATAGCCAAAGGTCTACGCTGAGGTAAATGTAGAAAAGTTCTTAATCTCTTCCTGGAATCAGAGAATTCCTGGCCCTGCCATTTGAAATGCTCTCTCATAGTGTGCAGGGTCTCCCCGAAGGAAAGTTCTTCAGGAGGGGAGGCCGAGGGGATAGATTCCTCTGCATCAGAATCCTCAGAGGCGAAAGGCCTCCTCCTGGTAGTCCGAGAGAGCAGAGTCATCAGAGGCCTCCTCTGAGGAGTGAGGATCAGAGGGCACAACCCTGGGCCTTTTGTCTGGAGGAGGTTGAGAACCCCTGCCTGGATGGGGCTGAGAGCCCCTAATTAAGGAAATTAGGTCCTCTGCTAAACTTAGAATCTGAGAACCTGTAGTGGGTCCCTGAGGAATAACCCTGGGAGGCATAGTTTTTGTATGCTTAGCAGCTTTAGCCCTGGTGAATGCCTTTAAGGACATGGATGCAGGAGGCCTGGCCGAACCACGTGCTGGTGTAGCTTTGTCAAGAGGAATGGTGTCAGAAGTTTCCAAAACACCAGTTTCTGAAGGAAATTCAATAACCGACTCAGCAGGGGCCTCCGGGGCCGAGGTTGTCGGTTGAGCGGTTTCGGAGGATGGAAGTACCAAGGACTCGGTTTCAGTCGAGACCGAGACACTCGCGGTAGGCCTGGCCGTGGTTTCAGCCGAAACCGCGGCCCGCTTGTGTCGGTCCTTGTCCTTCCATTTTTTTAATTAAATGGGAAGTCGGAGTCTCCGACGGCATATTGTAAGCAAAACTAGCCCCAAAAAATTCCTCTGCAAACTCCGCATGACGTCTAAGAGTGCGTCGGTTGAAGGAAGCACAGGCTGAACAGGCCGAGACGTCGTGGTCTGGGCCTAGGCAGGGGAGGCAGTAAGAGTGGAAATCATTATGAGGTATTTGTTTCCCACAAGTTAAGCAATTATTAATTTTATCTGACATCGGCTGAGGCAAGAAAGAGTCCCCAACGGGGTACTTAGCTTTTGAAGTCTTCGGTAGCTGAATTACAGGAGCTGGCCGACCGGCACTTGTGAACTGCTTCTGCTTCGGGCACCACGCGGCAAGAAAGACTGTGGAAGATGGCGTCGGCTGACGCTTTTATACCCCAGGCGCTCTGACGTCAGGGAAAGGGCGATTTCAGCCGACGCTGGACCCAGACTTTGGAAAACGGCCGACCGAAGGGCTGCCTGAGGCAGGACAACCCATATGTGATAACTGCAGATGCATCCTTGAAGGACATCATGGACAATAACAGAGTCATATTTGCACTTGCTGTGGAGTGAACTGCGTGCCTGGGTTATGTGGCGGATCCTGGCACTGACAGGCAGCTGACAGTAACCTTCTCCTTGTTTAGCCTGGTGAGTGGGACATCAGTGTGCCTGAGTCACCTATGACTAGTGGTTGGGTACTTTGTTTTGCCTTATTGGCTGTGGTTGAGTGGCACACGGAGTCTGTGGGCTATGTGTCATTTGGGTTGTGTTGGGGGATGGAGGTTGCTTGCGTTTCTGCTTTGGAGGTCTCTGTTGCTTAGACAGATTATTATTGAGAGCCTCTGCGAATGTTTTTGTGTTACTATGTGTGGATTTTGGTGGTGTAGATTTAGTGAGTGTGGTGTGAATGTTTACCTTCTCCTCATGACTGTCATGTTCAGTCTTGGTTGGAGAGAGCTTTACCTCATGTTTTGGCTAGATAAGTGCATCTCTCACAGGTTGTAGTGTTGGGTGGTAGGAGAGAGGGTTGTCTGTGTACATGAGGCAATTAATATATTGCCTCAAGATGCCCAGATTCATCAGATAAACAGGAGAGAACACTGGGAGCTGACCCTTGGACATGCCTGAATAAAAAACTATTTTCCTCTAGATAAGTGAGGAAAATGAGTACAAGAGCTGTTTTTCTCTAAGCATGTGAGAAAAGTAAGTACAAAAACTGTTTTCCTGTAGGTAATGAGGAAGATTGAGTGGTATAGTAATTAGTAGCCTAATTAGTGCTTACAAGTTCTGAACAAGTGCTGAGCATGAATAAGCAAATTTAAGTGCTAAAACTAAGAATCTGTATCTGCACTAGATGAGTAACAGGACAGAAACAAGTGCAAATGCAGGCTTTCAAATCAGAAAGTTGAGAGAGATGGAAGAGATTGCCCAAAAGGCCTAATAACTACAATTTCTGGGCCAGAACCAGTCCTTATGTGGTAGACAGGTTACCTAGTGCTTACCACTCCTACTGATAAGCTAGAAGGCTTCCCTCCAACACAGAAATGCTTGGGGAGTTCAGAAGCTTACATACAGTCCTGGATACAGAAAATGTGTATCTGGAACACTAGTTACAGGAAAGCTAGGAAACAGGCTTACAGTTTTTTTTTTTTTTTGTTTGTTTTTTTTACAGAAAAGTAGTAAAAAGAATTCACATGCAGTGCAAGCTACCACACTTGAGTATGTAGCAATATTGCACCAAACACAGTTTAAAAATGCATTTAAATTAAAAAGGACTAAAAGCAAGTGTAGAAAGAGTTTATTAGGTAGAATGTGGTAAAGAGATGGGACTGGGGGAGTGTCCCAGATCAAATCTACAGTGGGGCGGGCAACTGCAAAAGCCGCCAAATTTAAACTACAAACCAAAAATAGGGAGGGTGGGACAAAACAGTTTCAACAGAGATCTAAGAAACAACTAACAGTACAAACTCTAAAACCAAAAAAATATACTCAGCTCTGTATATTTGCAGATCAGTCTCTCAGAACAAGGAGACAACAGTTTCAACAGAGATCTAAGCAACAATTAACAAACTCTATAACCAAAAAAATATACTCAGCTTTGTATATTTGCAGACAGTCTGGAAGGCAGTCTCTCAGAACACAGGTTCCAGCAATTAAATATGACATCTCTCCAAAGACATACACACAAAGTGACTGGTACATCAGTTGATACGACTACCCAACACACGAGCACACAAACACACACTTACTCAAAGTGATGGTAATAGAGGTTGATCTGATCCCCCAATACACATACAAAGACATATATACAGACAAATACACACACACACACACACATATATACACACACACACACACACACACACACACACACACACACACACACACACACTTATGTAAAGCGTGTGGCACAGCAGTCAAATGACCTCCCCTCATGCACAAACACATATGTAAAATGAACTGGCATACAACAGTCAATATGACACACACACACATATATATATATATATATATATATATATATATATACATACATACACATACATGCATACACGCACACACTTATGTAAAGTGACTGGCATAACAGTCAATATGAGACCCACAGGCATGCATGCATAAGCAAGCGCACACGGACACACACATGTATGTATATTGTATGGCACAGCAGTCAAATGGCTCTCCCTTACATAAACAAATATGTAAAATGAACTGGCATAACAGTCGATATGACGTGTACACACATGCACTCTTACGTAAAGTGACTGATACAGCAGTCAACATGACCTGCAATGACCCCCACACACAAACGCTAGAAATAAAAAAAAATGTCTTACCACATAGAGAATAGGAAAGGATGTCACAGTGTTCATGTTATAATATATTCCAATATACTGTCACAGAATTCATGTGATAATATATTCCCATATATTGTCAAAGTGTTCATGTTACAATATATTCCCATATATTGTCACAGTGTTCATGTTACAATATATTCCCATATATTGTTGTTCATGTTACAATATATTCCCATATATTGTCACAGTGTTCATGTTACAACATATTCCATATATTATCAAAGTGTTCATGTTACAATATATTCCCATATATTGTCACAGTGTTCATGTTACAACATACCCCTATATATTGTGACAGTGTTCATGTTACAATATATTCCCATGTATTGTCACAGTGTTCATGTTACAATATATTCCCATATATTGTCACAGTGTTCATGTTACAACATATTCCATATATTGTCACAGTGTTCATGTTACAATATATTCCCATATATTGTCACAGTGTTCATGTTACAATATATTCCCATGTATTGTCACAGCAGGAAGTATTCCAAGAACTAAGACAACAGGAGAATTGAACAAAGAGATTTTGCTAATAGGGATGACTGTAAGTAGGGGAATAGAAAATACGCAAGAGGGGGTGGAATTTACTAGAGAAAACTGGCAAAGGAACCAAGATATTGGGAACAAATAACTAGAGAGGGAAAGGTAATAAAAGTAGGATGAGGAAAGGAAGATGACATTTGGACCAGCTGAATATAAAGTATTGAATATTATAAAAGAGATAAAAAGAACTAGAAGAGGGAGCTTTGTAATTTGCTCATCCCACTTCCTAAAGAAATAAATGAAAATTGTGGGAACAATACATGCAGAATAAAGTTCAGGAGGAGTAGTGAGGTTTAAGGGAAGGTAGGAATTCAGCAATTTATGTAATGGTGGACTGATGAGTGTTACAAGGAAAGAAAATATATTGATTGAATAAACAGAACATGCTGGAGGGACAGGTTCCTAACCCAGAGACTTCCCATACTCTGGAACAAACTTCATATTCACGTCAAGCAGTGCACTTCATTGGCCCTCTAAGAGAAATCTGGATGAGTGGATAGGAAATAGGAAGTTCATCCTGGGGATCACTTCAGTGGACTTGCTTGACAGGGGCACTGGGAACTAACTTTGGGCAGCATGATGTCAGGGAATCTTCTTGGGCTAGGCTTTTATAGGCTTCAGGGGCATTAGCCTAGTACACACCTATGAACCTACGTCTAATTAATGTAAATGTAAATTTTTTTGTTACTGTATGTTTGCTTATGTCTTAACAGATAATTTAATAAAGGTTAAAAAAAAAAAATGAATGATGGGATACAGTTTAGCAGTAAGCCTTTCAAAACTGCAGGCCCAAAGAGTACCCTTTCAGGATAGCCAAACCCTCTTGTGAAGAGCTCTACAAAACAGCAGATGTCAATATCTACCCCTCTAAAAAGAGGAAATAATACAATGTGCCTTCCCATAGGTGACAAATGAAATAGAAAATTGACAGAAAATAGCACAGCTGTTTATGTGAATGACAGAACATTCTTGTACAATGTGCCCATCTCATGAACATTGCAGGGTATACGTTCAGTCTGATTAATTCCAGACACCATTTGGAGTATTGTAGAAAGAATCTATCTTTGTAAAAAATAATCAAGGCTTACAATCTATATCATTCATTGAGTAGTCTGATTAATTCCAGACACCATTTAGAGTACTGTAGAAAGAATCTATCTTTGTAAAAATAATCAAGGCTTACAATCTATATCATTCACTGAGAAGTCAACTGAATTAAAGTACATTCTAATTCTCATGACTTCTGTTTGAACTTTGCAAAGACAACACTTTCCAAGTCAGGAAATGTGAGATAGAGACAAGAATTGGGTTCAAATGTATTCATCAACTTACACAGATAAGAAAAAATTGAAGTTTTACAGTAAATCTGGAATACAGCACAAGGTTTCTCAAACTCCATAACAGTAAAATGGGAAAAAAAATGTACCTTGTGCTATTACAAACTGCACAATCTGAAGCTGTGCAAAAATTTCAAGTTCAGAAAGTTTTGGCAGCACGTCAGATGTAAAAGTCTAATCTAAGTGCCATCAGAATTAAGAGAACATGTCTAACTGGACAAAACATGTGGAGACATAACAACAAAAGTATCTCTTTGACAAGGAACACTACACATTAGATGCAGGAAATGGGTTACAAAAAATGCTTCTTATCCTACAAACCAGCTGACAAACAAAATGCTTCCATTTAAAGAACATTATACAACGACCCCCCCATTAATATTCCAAAACAGTGCATGCTGATTGGTCAGCGTGCACGTTGTAAATCAGACTTATACTAATGGAAAAAGGTATGGTCGCCTGGACTTTTTCCATTACTTTAAGTCTTTTTTTTTTTTTTACAGCAATGGACAACGCAAGATCTCTGTTGCTTTTTAGACACTGTTTCGCTATGTTAAAGGAGTTTAACATAGCAAGACAGCTTTAAAAAAAGTAACTGAGATCTTCCTTTCTCCGTTGCTTTTTGCTATGTTAAACCCATTTAACATAGCGAGACAGGTTTAAAAAAAAAAAAAGCAACGGAGAAAGCAAGATCTCCGTTGCTTTTTACTGTTTCGCTATGTTAAATGGGTTTAACATAGCGAGACAGCTTTAAAATAAGCAACGGACTCTCTGTTGTTTATTTTAAAGCTGTCTCGCTATGTTAAACCCATTTAACATAGTGAACAATAAAAAGCAACGGAGATCTTGCTTTCTCCGCTTTTTGGCCACAACTATGATGTACTGCGAGGCATGCGGAGTACATCAGAACTGCCGCGGATACCAGCCAGCTGCGGAAGGGCAGCAAAGAGGCATTATACAATGCCATTATTTAGGTTCATAGGTTCATACTAGGCTATCTCTGCCTGGCATTTTTATATAAGCCTAGAGAGTGTGTTTGGCTTTCAGCCACCCATTTAAATTTATTTTTATGCTTTTTTTTTTTTTAGTATACTGTGCCTCTGCTCTCTAACAGTGACACAGAGTGTGAGCATAGCCGGGTAAACCCCATCCCATCCCATCCACTCATCAAGATTCCTCTTGAAGAGAGTCAATGTGGGACTCTGCCTACCTTGGACTGGGGATTTTATTCCAGAGTGAAGGAGCCCTCTCGTTTATGAATCTGTCCAGCATGTCCTATTTATTAT